>NW_020450552.1:0-76929 GCF_003343035.1 Apteryx rowi
AAGATGGAATTGAACCTGCATTCTGTGAATGCGTATGATTCTTTCCCGTCACTCCCGCGGACCGCGACACAGGGAAAACTCAACAAGTCCTCAACTGATTTTTTGGAGGTGCTTCAATGCAATAGGTCATTTACAATATGACTGTCAGGGAGTCAAAAAGGACCGGATACACCTCAGTGAAGTGGGCAAGAACTGACACCTCTGAAGTACAGTGGCTACAGTGAAGAAGATGGATTAAAACCAAGAAATCTAGTAACCCTGGCAGACACACAGGTAGGAGAAAGCAGTGGTCAGTGCCTAAGAAGGTTGGTGGGGACTGAGGATTTTAAATATAAGCACTAAATAAAAGTAAACAAAATTAAAACTTAAAAATAAACAAAAGCACCAGATGTGACATAAATAGGTTAGCTTTTTAAACTAAGCTATTTTATTTACAAGGATTCCTGAGGATAGTAAAATGTAAACCATAAGCTCCATTAAATGTATCATGAATAAATCAGTTCAGAAATCAAAGGTTTCTAACCATCAGCTTAAGTTGCTTGTGGTCATTGCTGGTTCACAGTTTTTTTCTGCATAAACATCTCTAATATCTCCTRCCCAGTCACATGACTCAAACTTGTATGAGGCTCTTGCAGGCTGATGTCTTGCTTCCTTATGTGTCCTTTTTCACTGGCTTTGATGAATACAGCCCATCCAGAAAGTTTCTGTAAAAATCATTAACCAGCAGCTTGAAGAGCTCATGTTACCCTTCTTTCTGCCTCCTTCCACTGGCTTCTTCCTCCCAGGTACATCAAATGTAAACTTTTTGTTTCCACCTTTTACACASTTCATGGTTTTATCCCCTCCTTGCCAATCATCTCTTTGCTATCCAGAGGCTGATGCATGCTGCCAAGCAGCCCATGATGCCTGTCTCCATATCCCCCCCCTTTTTTTCTGGGGGGGGGGGAGGGGGCGAGGGAGAGAAGGGAGCGATCCTAAACAAGACTGTTGGTTCCCGAGCCCATTTTCATGTCTGGAGGAGGTTTCTGCCATAAATGCCCTCATAGTTAATCAGTATCATCTTTCAAATCTCTCCTTAAAAACTCTTTTTTCCTGTGATGCTTATCAAACAGTCCCCAAACCAAAGCCAGATCTGGATATAAGTCAGATGTGATGTATTACACACAGCATGGTGTCCTGAACTTGCAACTCCATCAGACGCCCCTGAAGTTAGCAACAAAGAGCCCAAGTTTGGCACAGTAAAAGGCCCAAGAGGTATCATCTGGAAATCACAGAAACCAGTAGAGTAGCAGAAAATGTGAGTAAGGTTAGAGGATGCATTTACCTAGACTGGAAGGAGAAACACCAATACTGATATGGATGCTACACAAGGCACTCGGATCCCTCTGGAGTATGGTGCAATCACCATACCAGAGATGACTGCTGTCCTGAGCAGAGTAGAAGGTAAAAAACAGCAAAGGTTCAAGAATAGAAAGAATTGTTTTTCCAGAACTTATTTAAGATATCCTACATGACAATGAATGGGATGGCTGAACACAAAAGATGGTGGGACCCCAGGCACCCTACCACCATGCCCTCCCAGACAGTAGCCACTAATAGGTCTTAATAGTAACTACAGAGGAAGTGAGTCACTTTTACGTCAGTGATCTTGGAAACTTCATTACAGTAGATGACTACAAATGCTTACTCTGCTGCTAAGTGAGTTTCATGAAGGCCATGACAGCTCCACAAGACTTAGAACCTGCCTGCTGTTTCAGCAGGGACACCCGTACATTGCAGAGCTGTGCAATGCTTCTGCACTAAAAAGCTTTGCAAAGGTTGCAAGCAATTCCAGGAAGCCTCTGAAAGGTACAGTGAAAAATGGCCCAGCTTCTGTTTCTGCTATAAATCAAGAATAGAAGCACTGACAGGACTGGAGCTAAACCAGTTACGAAGGGAGACACTGGCCCCAACAAGCGTGTAGATCCCATGCAACAAATTTTGCCTGTTGTAACAAGCAAACTGGTTCCCTAATGTGAATTTAAGTCTACTCTTTGTCTGTGCTGGACAAACACATCCCAAATGCAAGCTGTATGTTGACCCTGGGAAAGCAGAGGCCAGCCACCACAGAAGCAGAGGAATCCAGAGGGAGGCTTGAGCTTCACTCTCCCCTGCAGCAACTGAGCCCGGTAAAGGGAACATTTTCTTAATCCAGGGTCTCAGTTCTGCTGACACCAAGCCAGGCAGCGTTCCCAGCCTTGTAGGCGTTACCTCTTTGCACGTCTTCATTTCCACAGACTTCAGCCAAGCCTGCTGGACCGACCTGGACAAGCAGCATCCATACAAGGGAATGATCTCATCCCAAATCCCCCAGCAGCCTGTTCCACCACAACAAGCCCCTGTGATTATCATAGCACGAGTGACCACCTCTGCCAGGTAAGGGCAGGAGGCCAGGCTGCTCTGCGGTCAGCCACCGAGGAGGACAGAGGGGGAGAAGAGGCAGTGGGAACTGAAAATGAGTTTTTTGCATTCCTAGATGGATTTTGCATTCCTAGATGGAGCGACCCTTGTTCAACAACTGTTGCACTATCACAGGTCTCCAGGATTAGTGTCCCCAGATCTCGCCATTGTCATTATTGTATCAATGCATGTGAAACCACGCTATTGTATTGTCCTGAGATYCCACTGGGTTGCCTATGGCATTTTTTCCAAATTCTTCTTCATCCCTTAGGTCCTAAATAAGTCCCTAGGCAGCCCACATACTGGGCTGTGAACCTTTACTAAACTACACCACTGAACTCCCCAAACCATCTTTTCAGTGGTCACAAGGCCTCCTTAACTACAAGCAAATTAACCTGGTTCTTGGTTTTGCCCCAAGTGTGTGAGGAAGATACAGAAGCCAGGCAGCAGGGAGCGCAGGGTCCCCTGGGCATTCATCCCAGCCTCCTGTCATACCGAGAGGTGAAACTACAGAGGCTGAGATACAGAGTGCTGCTTCCACACCAAGTGATGGCCAGTTTTACCCACCTCTGGGAAGTTACTGTGTTCTCTGCCTGATAAAGGTACAAAAAGAGCAGACAGAATACAGTAAAACTTGCTCCTTTCCATGCTGCTGCATTTGTTGCTTGGGGAGATCCCTCCTGCCAAGCATGGGAATGTGGAAGGAAGCAGGGGAAGATGGAGTTGCCTGAAAACACAGCCCTGGCCAAGACAAGCCTGGGAAAGGCCCAGGAAAACTTTGAAGAGCAGCAGGTCCCGTGAAACAGAACCCCTCCGCTGTGCAGAAGAGACCCATCCAGCCCTGTTTCTTCCTCTTATGGTCTATCCCTTCTTTACGTATTTACTCTTTATCATCTGATTTGGTCTTCAGAGTCCATTTTGCAGCTGTTGGTGAGAAACAACAGCTGTCCTCAACAGCCTGTAACAGCCAGAGTCTTCATTTTCATTTCATTTTCTTCCTTTCAGGCATTTCTTGCTGTATGAAGTGCATATCTGGGGTGGGGGGGGGAACAATCTGTCTCCAGGACCTCTTTTCAAGCGGAAATGTCAAATATATTTTATTTCAGTTGGGGCTCTAGGAATACTGCATTTATTTCTAAGTATGGAAACAAAACTGAATTCTTTCTCCTTCTCACCAGATACATGGAACAGAAATGTCAAAGGCAACACATAATAGTAAGGAAATTTGACAGCTAATCTCTGTTGTGAAATGGAAGAAAAGTCAAAGTCAGACCATTTGACAGCACACATTACTGCATTATAATTGATGGACAAAAAGATCTACCCCTAGAAGAAAATCCTTGTGGTGCGCAGACTGCAGAGCAGACAAGGGTACCATTTTTGAGCAGGGCAACCTTTGACTTGTTCAAACAATGGATTGCAAGTTTCACTACACAAATCATATGGAACCAAACTCCATGCCTGAGCCCGGGGGAGTTAGAAAGCAAATGAATTTGGGTCACAGACCCACTCAGGGCAGGGCTKTGTGGAGAGCCCAAGGCACTCCTTTCATGTTGATGCCAGTGGAGCAAACTCTGAGGGGTCACTGAGTGTCCAAAAGGCCCTGCTAGTGCTCAGCATCATTCAGGATGAAGCCCACTGCAGCCAAGGGATGCTCACCACCATGCAAAAGGTATCTGCTGCACCTTAAAGGCTGAATCCAGTAAGCAGTCAGGTAGCTAGGAAGCATAACCAGGCAAGTGTTGGGACTCTGAGTATCCACACCTCATTGTGGAACTGGTCGCTTCTACGTTTTCAGCACAAACCTGGCCCTGTTAGGAGGAAGAAAGGGGTATCACTAGCTGTTTTCAGTGACCAGCATGGCAGAAGTTGTTCTTAAACCAGCTCCCAGTGGTGGCATGTCCTGCCAGCAGGACAGGCAGCATGCCAGGAAGCTGAACTCTCCCTTCACAAGGGAGAGGTCTATGATTTCCACAGCAGTAGAGGGGTGAAGTATAGTTATTTTTGCTGCCTCTGTTTTGTGGAGTTGACACACGCTGTTTTCATTGCTGTCAAACCGCCTCTTGCACAGCTCCTAGTCTTGTTCTTTTTCAAAACACCGAAAAAGGCAGTAAGTGATGAAGACAGAGAGTTTGATGTAGAGACTTAAAGCCAAAGATTTTGGATGAGGTCTCTCTTGCCTGGTGCACCTCCCTCCTTTTTACCCTCCTGGCAGCTCACCCAGCAGTGAGCAGGACAAACCACAAGAGAAGTGTCTCACTTTCTCCTGGCACTTCTGAAACATTGTGAGCCAAAAAGTGCCCTCAGAAGCTGAGCCTGGATCAGGCCTGGATCTCCCATCTCAGCGCTACCATCCTCAGTCTCCAGTTGTGACAAGGTGAAAGTATGGAAACCAGGCTGGGCAACCTGCGTTAGGAGAGCGTGCAGGAGGATGCCCAAGCTCTGTGCCGTGTTAAGGACAGCCCTGAGGTCATGCTCAAAACCAGACTCTGGATTAAAAAAATGTAAGCAGGCATGGCCTGCACAGGACCTTGGCTCCCGCATGCCCAACAACAACAACAACCACCATGCCAGTACCCTGACTGTGGCTACCTGCAAAGACCATACAGCGACTATGTAGACAGAAACTGAGAACACAGTGAAGCACTCCTCTTACAGCCATCTCGAAGACTGCTCCTCTACTGCAATCTAGGCACAGCCAACATCTCCCTGTTTTGTCCCTGGGAGGTTGGCTGAAACTCCATCATGTTGTCTTCTCCAGGGTGGGCTGCAGGAGTAGCTCCACTCAGGGCACGTTCCCTGCACAACATCACAGCCATCACAAACCACTCGCCTGCCACCGCATGCTCTAAATATTTCCCTTTCCATTGTGAGTACTTCAGTGCACTGCTTTATAAAACAAGCGCTCTGCTGTCTGTTCCAAGTTCATTTGTACAGCTTGTTATCTGGATCGGAGTTACACAAATAGTTTCTCAAAAGAATTTAAACATATGGCAAATGTTTGTCATTTATCCCAGCTGTTCCTCTTGCTATGCCATTTCAGAAAGGCATTTCTTTTATCTTATCCAGAGCCACAGTTTGTAACATAAGATCCTGTCTAGATATTTTGATGTACGGGACACCACTAAGTGCTTGTTTGCACTTAGAAAGTTAATTTGTGTTAATTTACATCGTAAATTCAAAGCACAGTAGCAATGCCTAAATAAATACTTGTGTTGCTATCATTGTACATCTGCTAACATGTGTCTATGCAAACACTTGTGTGCATATGCATCATGCAAATATTTGAAGGAACCTTAGCACTACAGATTAAATGTATAATATGTGTAAAAATGTAGTCAGTTGCTATATCCCTGTGAACCAATGGTTCAGCTGCTGAATACATAAATTCTGAGTGTGTAAATGAGCAGCTACTCCAGACAACAAGTGCACAGGTGTAGAAAAGGGACTGCCACTCACCCTCTGATATTGATAACTCTGACATGATCCAAAATTGATTGCCTTTCTGATACTTACAGCAACACCAGGCCTTTGCTCCTTCTCTCAAACAGCAAAGTCTACTACCTATGGCTTTCAACAGAGACACAAACTAGACACAGGGACTGCTTCACTGAAAAGCAGCCACTCTGAGGTGAAACACAGCAGCTGCTTCTCAGCTTCCAAAGCAGAGAACAGTGCAGCAACGACCTCGGCTCTGTAAGTCTGGAGTGGCAGAGTTCACAGGTTCGTATTCTGTTAGAGCACTGAGCTGCAGCTGAGCTGATTTGTAGCAGATGTCTCTGTCCATAGGTGAGATCCTATCCTCTAACAGGCATGTGCAACTCCTTTTTAAAGCAATGCATTGGTAAGAAGAAATTGCCATCTTGCTTGTGAATTAATTTCATTTGCTCTTTTAATTAATTTAATTAATTCCTGATTGTTTGCTTATGTGATGTAATTGTAATTATTAGAGTAATAGATTTTTTTCTTACTTAGACTGATGAAGCTGCAGGATATATCTGATTTTGTCTGAGAGCAGTGCAAAAGCTGTCTTCTAATGAGTTGCCAAAAATGCATCAGCAGTGGAAACTCCTTAAATACTGCTTGCAGAGATTAAAGAGAAGTTTGTTCTATTTGCATGACAGAAACAAATAACAGGTGTCTCCTATGTGAACTGATGGGCCCATCTGTGTCAGTGATGCTTAATAGCTCACTTTGATAAAGCTTTCCTAGAAGCGCTTTTTTTCTTTAAATCCAGAAGGCAAGCCAAGGATCAGAATGGAACTACTAGAGATGAACAAAGACAAAAAACAGGAATTAGGTAGAGTGAGCCATTCTGAGAGACTGCCTTCTTATCAGTTTTGAAACAGCTGATGAGCTGAGGTGCCTTCACTGTAGATCACCATACCAGAGCCAAGACTCTGGGGTAGGTATAATGTCATGTGCATTAAGAGGGCAAATGGTAGTGCATGAAACCATGTTTCAGGATCTGAAACTTGTAGTACTCAGGTGCTGAAAGAGACTGCAAAGCAGGTAACTGTGATGCAGGAATAGCTTTTCCCAGCAAATCAAGCCCAAAGATATGTAAGCAGGTGGTAAGGAGGAATCAGATTCTCAGTCCATGGATACCYTCATGATCAGAATGTAAAAATATATTGGTGATGATACAAAGAAGCGTCCAAAAAGCCCAGAAAAACAATACTGTAAACAACATATTGTTTATTAAATTATTCAAAAAGGGTAAAATCCTGGAGCTGTTCATGAGCCAAGACACCTAGTTTTGTAGCACTGAAGATATTATACAGTTCATTCTCAATAGAAAACACATGCTGGAGGTCTGCAAATGCAAGTGACGTAACAACTTGATGTGACAACTTCCAAAAGACGTTTTGGCAGAGTGAGTTTTAGGAATGGGCCTTCTCTCATCTACCAGATCAAAGCATCATGTATCAAAGACAGTTACCTTGCATCAGCTGATGGGAGGGTATCGCAAGGCTGACAGCTACCAGCTAGGGCAGGCTGTTTGGTAACGCTCACATACACTAAAACCAGAGAGAAGGGGGAGCCTTCCCCTTGTGACTCTGGGCCAGGTTATACAGCACATATGGCCAGGCCTTCCCTAGCCAGGGAGATGAGCCAGCTTTCCAGTGCTCTTAGAAACAGAAATCCTAGCAAATGCCTCTGCTAAGTAAAAAAAAAGGTGTAGGTTTAAGTAATCAATCATTTAGATCAATCCTTTTTTTAAGACATAGATGCAGGATCAAACTGCAGCTGTTGGGAGAAGCAGTAGGTTTCTCCCATAGGTCTGACTCCTGTTGCAAAGGCCCACCCAGAAAATCTTGCTGACCTGTAAAGCGACTTACTCAAAATGGCAGCTCAAAGGCCAACACGCTCCTCAACTGAAAAGGCAATTCACAATAAACAAAAGGGACAGCAAAAAAGACTCCAGCCTCCAATATCTTCTCACAAAAGCAGCAGGGGTAGGAGCCCCATTTCCTAATTATGCTCCTCTACCATCCTCTTCTCCACTGTCACCAAGGGCTGGCAGACCGTGGGCAGGAACGCTCTCTGCAGTAGGGCTGGTGCCATTCTCCTTTTGACTTGATTTTAGGGAATTCTCTCCTGGTCCTGGAGTGAACGAATGCCCTCCTCATGTTCCCCAGAGATGCCGTCTAGCTGCCACCAGTTAGGTGCCCTGTAGCTTTCAGCTGCAGCTTTTGGTGGAAAGCACAGAGCTGGTCCTTTAGTCCCAGTCCATTGAAAGCTTTCAGTTCAAGACCAGAATTAGACCAAAAACCAGCATAGGACAGGGCATATCTATAAATCATGCTACTTTCTCCCTTATGAAGAAGACTCCTGCATGATGACCTAACTGCAACTTACAGGTGATTTTTGCTGTGATCTTTTCACTTATTTTTTGCTTCCTGACTTTTGAAAATCCCATCTCTACACCTAGCTGTGAATGGAAGCACTTAGGCACATAAGTGGAAAACCGTGGTCTGAATCAACAAGCTACTGGTGAGAGGAGCCAACGGTCCAACACAGTGGAAACGAAGAACAAAATTTATCAGAGCGGGGGCATTTCTTGCAAGTGTTGGCTTGGTTTTGGAATACTAAGGGAAGATTATACTGAAAGTTGTTACCCACCAGATTTACCTTGCTGCAAGTCTATTTTTGTATAAAATTTCTCTCTTCTGCTTTCAGCAGAAAATAATGAGTACATGTAATTTTACATGCTTTTATAAAGGCTGGGGGTTAGAAAGGAATTTTACTGAATGCAGAAGAGTTTGTCTTAGATATTCATGCAGTAAGTGGTAACTTTGACAGCAAAGAAATCCATTTTAGCCCATACAATAAGTAAAAAGGAACTCAAAAGAAAAATCAAAGTAAACAGAATTCATAACTGGCCCAAACTTCACACTCTCATCCAGTTTCTAGGCTGATATTGACTTTATTCAAGACTCACAAAAGATTCGGGATCATGTTAGGTCACATTCTCCAGGAATCCTTTCAGCCATCGGTAGAAAATTCTAGATGGTCTAGGACTCAAGCCTGAAACTGTTCAAGATGTGATTTTAGACTCGCTGGATCTGAATAGTTCTTTTGTTTCTTATACTTGACAGCAGTTTATGGATTTATTTCTGTAAATTTAGCCACAAAGAGGCTTTTATATATCCTGATATTTAGGAAAAAAAAAACTTACGTGGCAGAGACATTAAACATTGCACCACAAAGCTAACACGCAGCTAACAGAGGCTCTGCAGACAAAATGCCCGCAGGTCATAGGTAGATGCCTTGGTTTATACAGACCATCAGGCCTGGTGGAGCTTATTAATAAAGGCTGATCCCTTTAGGCGCCTATGGTGAAAGCTGAATAAACYGCCAGAGCACAAATTCACAATCCATCATAACACTGGAAAGAAAAGCATAGTAGCTGAGCCGCCTGTCAAGAAAAACAACTTTCCGGGACCCCCTTCGTGCCTGGCTGACCCTCTCGGTGAGCAGCTCTAGGCTTCTGCGAGGGTAAACACCACTGAACCCTCAAACCATATTTGAGGCCACTGCATGAGATGACCAAAACTGTTTCCCAGCTAATGTTGTTCCGAGTGTCAACAAAACCCAAACATCATCGTTTTACTGCAGTTCCCAGAAGCAGGGAGATGAGGCTGCAGATAGAGAGTTATTTTCGCATCGGCATGAAGTGGTGTGTCAGTGTTTGAGCTTTTTCTGCTTCTCCTGTCAAGCCTCCAAAGTACTACACAAATATTGAATTCCCTTCATAGGGGTATATCACCACAGACAACTAAACCACATCTGACTTAAGTATGAAGGAACTAATCTACATTAAACATGACCCTTGCACAAACACCCACAAACATAATTTTGGGGGAGAAATGACTTCCCCAATGACTTTGCTGCACTCTTTCCAGAGCAAAGAGTCCAAACTTTGAGGTAAGCACTCCTGAGACACGGTGATATTGCTTCTCTTTTGAGGCCCAGCTACTACAGAGCAGGGAAGGAGCTGCACTGAATGCACCCCTAGTTAATGTTACTGGCCGTGTCACAAGTGGGACTGCACCCGCACTTGCAAAAGATCTTCCTCAGAGCAGTCAGCATTTTTCATCAGACTTCTCAGGAAGTTTAAAAAAAAAAAACCTCTGCCCTGGAGCAAAATCTCACAAGCCTCGTTTTGGGCAGAGAGGCTCTCACTATGTACAAGCAATAGGAGATCCAAACAGCAAACGAGTTAGTGGCCGTTAACGTCACCTCAGCTGTGGAGCAGATCTGCCTGCCAGCACCCATCTATTTTTCATTTCTCTTTGGCACTGCCAAGAGATTTGATCTGCAGAAAGAAGACAGAAAGTCTGAGTGTTCAGAGGACACGGGGTTCCTTCTGAAAGCATGCTCTTTGAGAAGTATTTCCTAGGAAAGGGTTTGGGCATTTCTTTTTAATGATTGCAACACCCAAGTGATCCTCTTCATCTTTTTCTTTACTCCAGACGCTATCCACAGCCTTTATGGGACCAGAAGACTTCATGCATTTTTAACTGTTACCTCAACCGCTTTCAATAGATACACACAAATTTCTTCCACAAACCATCAATTGTTTCCATATAAATGTACACAGTTTTGAAGTGAAGTAAGTCCCTTATATTAAGTCACAAAATCTCCAAGCTATTACATACTGCCCCCTCTAGTAATCAGTTAGAATTATCCAGGTAATTACAAGTCATTCTCCTCATAAAAGAAGAGATATGAAATATGAAGTCTGGGTGTACTCTAACTGAGTTTCCATTAACCTGTTAGCCCATGAGCACAGGCAGTCAAATTCTGTAAGAGCAGCTCTTCCCTCAGGAGCCCAATGCCAGCACTGGATAGCCAAGAAGTAAATGTAGCTTCCAGTATTGACTCAAGTCAAGGTAAAGATTATTAAAAGACGAAAAACAAACAAACAAAAGCTTTGCTGCTGCCTTTCCGACGGCCTTGGACAGCCAAAACAGCAGCCCYGGAGCAAGCCTGAATGTTGCTGCATGATGAAAAAAGAATTTGGATACCTCTGCTGGCTGGTGTCACCTAGTCCCAGCAGCCCTAAGACATACGTTTTAATGAAGGAAAAAGCTTCTTTTCAAAGCTCTCTCCACACTGACAAGGAAGGGCCTGCTCGTTTTACTACCCAGGTTGTCATCACCATATAAATCCTCCTCAGAAAGACACAGCTTCTACCAGAAAAAATCTGCTTTGGGAAGTGCTCCTTATGCCTGTGCCCTGCTGGAAGTGAGCAGCACAGGTAAGAGGAACCGTTTTGCCCGTGTAACAGCTCTGTCGGGAGAACCGTTGTGTGGCAGCAGTGACGGGCACGGGCGTGATTTTAATGATCACAGTTAAATCCAGCAATACTCTTAACTGGGTTACGAGCGAGAGCAGCCCGAGAAACCGAAGATCCGCCGCAGCGAGGCCGGCGCCGGGCATCCCCCGCCTGCCCCTCGAGGCAGGCGGGKGAGCCAACATGGACACGCTCCCGCCGCACCTCAACGGCCGCCGCGCCACGCCCGGTCGCGACAAGCCCCGCCTCTCCCTCCCGCTCCCGTCTTCCTATTGGCCGAAGCCCCCGCCCGTCAGCCGCGTGGCGTCGCCCCAGGGGAGGAGCGCGGCCGCCATGGGGGCGGGGCGAGGCAGGGCAGCGGTGGCACTGATGCACGGCGCGGAGGAGGACGACGAGGAGCCTGTGGCTGCGACGGCGGCGGGGAGGCCGCGGGTGAGCGCGGCGAGCACGCAGACCGACAGCATGGCCGGTGAGCGCCGCCCCGTGCCCGCCACGGCTGCCCGGGGCCTCGCCTGGCTGCACTGCGCCGCGCCGCGCCGCGCCTCGCCCCTRTGGGGCAGCGGCCGTTAACGGCTGGCGGGGGCCCTGAGGGGGGAGGGGGGCGTCTGTCTGTGCGTGCGTGTGTGTGTCGGGTCTGTCTGCCTGCGTCTGTGTCGCCCAGCTCCGTGTCGTCCTCTCGTGAGGCCCTTGCTAAGGGCTTCTCCTGCCCGGCGGCTGCTCCCAGAGCTTCTGGCGGCCCTTCCCGTTACTGCGTTTTGCATAGGACGCTCCGACTCGTTGGAGGCAATGCAGTAAAGTATCTCCCCTCCCACCCCACCCCC
Source organism: Apteryx rowi (assembly GCF_003343035.1). Lineage (NCBI taxonomy): Eukaryota > Metazoa > Chordata > Aves > Apterygiformes > Apterygidae > Apteryx > Apteryx rowi. Next base: position 12,064 of record NW_020450552.1, read on the forward strand.
CTTCCATTTAGTCTTATTCATAAGGCTTTTTGCTAACCAATACTTGTATTTTTTTCTTCCCTGTCAAGATGATTTCCAGTTTCACAGCTTGTATTTTTAATTGATTAAAAATKCTTCCCTTCTGAGGAGTGTTGTTACTAACCTTTATAGTAGGGCCCAGGTACAAGTTTGGCAGAGAACAACTCTATCACAAAGCTGTGAAGTCCCAAATTAAGGAAATTTTGACAGACTTTACACATCCCCTTGCTGTTATCCAAGGGGGAGTGGTGCGTACATGCAGATTGCCCATGGGCTGTGTGGCTCTCAGGCCACCACAACAAGGCCACCAGGTCTCTCTCTGAGGCGTAAATGAGGTTTGTTTCTTCCCAGTGCTATGAAAATCCTGCTTCCAAGTGAGCAAGCAAGATGAACTCTGAAAATGGTTTCTGTTTTCCTTTTTCAGGCACTATCTGGTAAGTTAAAATGATGACGCTGAGATCCCCTTTTTCAGTGGTGTTCAAAGCATTGTGTTACTTTTTCACTTGTAAGATGAGATCTTATGATTTTTTCAGACTTTGAACTAAGGAGTCCTATTCTGCAACAGTGTCATAAGTCATGTAGCTGAGCTGCATCCAGATGGGCAGTGCCCTGCTCCTTCTTGCCTGCCAGTACAGGCGTAGCAGGATTTTCAACACTCACCTTCACACCATACCTTCCCTGGAGCGTGCTTTGCTTCACTGGTGTGGCAGCACTGTCCTGGAGGAGTAGAATTGTGCATTTGTGCAAGAGTGAGGCTGGGCTGTGTAGAGGAGGGATGCTGTGAGGATGCCAAGCGCCTTTCACATAGTTTTGCTGTCAGCAGCAAAAACAAAGAGCCTGATTCTTTCTCTTCCCTGTTCTTCTGCACTTGCTTTTAAATTCTGTGGGATTTACAGGTGTCCCCCAACTTCAAATTTATTTCCAGGTCACTTTAATCTGTCTTCTCTTCACTCTATTGAATTTAATAAAACATTTAACTACATAAATGAGTAAAGGGGAGGTTATATATAAATCATAATTGTGACCGCTGTAGTTTCCTCTTTCATCATAATATCTTCCTGCTTCTTATTATAAATTAATGTCAATTCATAACAGGACGCAAACCAGTACATTCTTTGATTTGTTTCTAGTGTATTAAATATGTCACATTCAGATTAGGCCCAGGAAAACAAACAGCAGTTCAAACTTGTTTCTGTTTGTTGTGTATTCTGTTTTAAACCTACTCTGTATGATGAGTCTTCATCTATTATTGAAATCATGACGGGAGATGTGTGAGTAAGTGTAAAGTGCACTGTTTATTTTAGCTTGCCATTTGGGAACTGTGCACAGGCTACAACAGCTATGAACAGGGCTTGTAACAAGAATGAACTGAATGAACATTTAAGAAAACAAATTCTGCATGTGTAAATGTGGCTTGTAGGCTTTCTTTTACAGTTTTTAGTACAAGTGAGAACAAATCTTCCTCATGCTTTCTGAAAGTTTTAAGTAGCATGTGTGTCTGATTCTGCTAGCCAGGTGCCTCTTGCAGTGCTTTTGCAGTGAGGGCATAGCTGTGCTGTCTAAGGARCAGTGGACAGTGTGGCATCAGCTGGTGCTACTGAGAGGACATCATCTCTTTCCAAAACCTCTAGTAATTTTGCTCTCATTTCTGTGTGAAAATGCTGCAAAAATATTGGGTGAAAATGGTATTCTGGTCATGGTTTTCAAGGAAGCATGTTTATCCACTGTCCTAATTGTCTGTTGGAGTTCACAGCCATATCATAAAACTGACTAAGCCCCCTTTTTAAACCCTTTTTCCAACCAGAACAACCTAAGTATCTGGATAAACCTCTTTCAAACTACTAGAACTACTTAAAGAAATGTCTTTCTCAGTGTGCTCATTACAGCTCTCTGTAAGCACCACTGAAAGAGGAACTGGAGCTTTTGCAGAGTCTTAATTAACCTCTTCCAAGTGTGAGGCAAGACAGTTTTACATCTGGAATGGCATGAGCATTAGAGACCAATGCAGGGTTTCCTTCATTTTTATTTGCGGCATGTTCAGCAATGCTGTGAGTGTGGCCTAGGGTGCTACACTGTCCAGGTTTTGAGTAGAAGTGATCTGGCTCATCATAAGGTGATTGGTGGGCTTAGAAGTGGTTCTTTGCTACCTTTTTGGTTATTTGGTCAGGAGTGACAGCCATCTGAGTAGTAGGTTTAAATTTTTATAAAAATCTAACCAAAAATCTAAGCAGATTTTGTAAAAATCCTAATTCAGAAGCAGGTTTCTCCAGAGCTGTTGTAACTGGTAGATCTCGCAGTGGCTCCTTGCTTTAGCTGATGGTGTTGGTGTAAGATCATGACGTGTACTTAGGTATTTTTGCTCTATATGTGGTGAGCCTGAAGCTGGATTACAAGATACGTCTCGGATTTCTTTAAGCATCTGTGAATCATGCAAGCGCATTGAGTTATGTGTGATCTGGTCTGTGATTTCTGCTCTTTATCGCTAAGTAGAATTAACTCCCTGAGTTTCAGTGAAAGCATCACCACTTTCTCTTATTGTACAAAGCTGATCTCTGCATCTGGCTGCAAGCATTTGGGGTTGACAAACTATTGTCCTGAAGAGGACAGTGTGGCATTAGCTGCTGTAATAGCAGAAATGGTTGGCTGACTAGCTTCAGTTGAAGCTGTGGTGTAGAAAATCTGCAAATTGCTCAAAATTTTTATTTGAGTCTGAAGAAAGGTTCTGTTTTCTTTCACCTACCAGCCAGGTTAGATAACTCTGGTGGTTGGGGCTAGTGCTGGGGGAAGCGTGTATGAAGACACTACAACTGATCATAGCCCTCATTATAAGCAAAATCTTGCTGCATGTTGGATTGCTTGGCTTATATGCTTCTACATTGTTTCATAGAATGGAAAATTCAATGTATAGGTTGTTAAAAGTGGGGAGATTTTTGAAATATAGAACTTGTGCCAGTTTTGTTTCTCCTTTCTGGAAGCTTGGGCAGTTCTGAAAGAAATCATATCTCAGAGCTTAAAGGCAAAGATAACCTTCCCTTAAAGAGAGGCAAGATATGGCTCCACTAACTGTCCACAGCTTGCCTTTTCCAGCTCCGAGTGTGTCCTTCCTGACATACTTAGCTTCTAATCTAGGAGAGAAATATGGAATGCAGTGTGCCACCTTTGAAAGGTTGTTCACATCTGCTGTGCAGCATCCCTTTGMATATCTTAGTTATTAAAACAATGTGTTTTTTCTTTATAATTTTTATTAATAAATATTTCTTTATTATTCTAATGACAGGTCAAATACCAAGACTTTCTAAGGTCAATCTCTTTACTTTGTTCAGTCTCTGGATGGAGCTCTTTCCCTCAGCTGAGCAACAGAAGAAATCACAAGTAAGATATATACATTTACAGTTAATTGGTCTTTCTGAACAAGTGCTAATAGTTTCTGCAGTGAATTTAACCAGACTGCTCTTTACATGACGTGACATATGGCAGATACTCCAGAAAACATAGGAATCCACATGTGAAAGATCATGTCTGTGATAAACAGACTTTTTTCACAGAAGCTTCTTTAGAAACGAGATTAGTTTCTGCAAATGAAGAGACAGAAATAAGGCTAGACAAGCAGTTGGCTCTCAGGCTGGTCAAGATTAAGACAGAAATTAAATTCATCAGCATTCTCAGAGGGCTTCCCTGCATCGCACAGAGTACCCCACCAGAATAAGGGCAATGGCTGGTTTCAGAATCTCCTTGTGAATCTCTTGTTCCCTTGTGCCAAACAAAGGAGCTAGCTGTCATCTCCAGGGAGTGAATCAGAGAGGTTTTCAGTTTTAATTGACAGAATTTTCCATGTTCTCTGTGTTTTGCCCATAACAAAACCTAGACCAGGAAAGTCAGGAATTCGTGACAAATCCTGATTTGAAGTTTAACAGGGGCATAGTACTCAGATGTTATCATGCACACATAGAAATTGCAGGARAAAAAAGTGTTGCTTAGAGGAAATGTAACATAAAGATTGTTTATTGATTCATATCCAAATTTGTAATGAGAAGCAATGTGCTCTGATTCTGGCTAGCTAACTGCTACCCAAGGATGAGCTGTGACATGTCTATCAATTTGATGCTAAAATAAATTAATAATAGTGATGCTTTTTTTCTGTAGGTAAAGAAGAGTGGTCTTGTTGTCGTGAAAAACATGAAGATTGTTGGTCTTCATTGTTCCAGCGCAGACTTGCACGCTGGTCAGATTGCACTCATTAAACATGGATCAAGACTTAAAAACTGTGATCTTTATTTTTCCAGAAAACCATGTTCGGCCTGTTTAAAAATGATTGTAAACGGTAAGCAAATGACTATAGTATAGTAGGAGTAAATGCTATGCTTATCGTTGGTGGTATGAGAAAGCCAGTTTTCTTCTTAGATTGTTCCAGTTGTCAGTCCTGATCTCRAGCTTGCATAACCTGCACTGATGTTTTTCAAAAGGGTAGAAGCAGAACTGAATGTGCATTTCCAGCAGCTGATGATCCAGAAATTAGGATTTGGTACTGAGACCCTATTTTTCAGTGCCACCAATATTGTTAGCGATGCTCATCTCTTGGATGGGATGCAGCACTGAGATTCTGACATACCAGTGGCACTTTTCCAAGACAGCCCTAAGCCTGATKACTACGCCTAGATTGCTACATTTTTCCTTGCCCTCTCATTGCTTGTTAGTGGCACTAGAGGAAGGGGTTATTTGGTGCAGAAATCACAGGGAGTACTTGAAGGCTTCTTTTTCTCAAGTGAGATGAAGACATGTCACGCTTCCTGAGATGGGATCTGCTGGTACAGCCCTTCTGGAAGTATTGCTCTTTGATCTCAACAGCAGCTTCTGTTAGTGCTACCCCTTGTTTAGTGGTAATGTATCTGTTGTAGGTAAAATGTAAAAGTAGGCTGCCCCAGGGATCTTGCAACTTATCAAACTTTTACTTCTGTCTATAGTCTGATTATCAGGTCTGATAACCTCTTGATATTGGTATCTGCTAGCATTCTTGTTAGCAGAATGCTAACACCCTTTAAACTAAGTTAAAGGACACCCTTTAAGCAGCACCCAAGGCCTGAAAGGAGTAAAAACAGAGTTATGAGGTAATGTGTTGAGTATGAGGTTTATGTTCCACTGTATTTGCACAGTTCCTTTTGCTGCATTACCTTATCTTACAGCTGGAGTGAACAGAATTTCTTACTGGCCTGCAGATCCTGAAATCAGCTTGCAGAATGAGGCGTCCAATCCCATGACTACTGATGATGCAAAGCTAGATGCCAAAGCAGTGGAAAGATTGAAGTCAAATAGTCGTGCTCGTGTGTGTGTCTTGCTTCAGCCCTTAGTGTGCTATATGGTGCAGTTTGTTGAAGAAACTTCCACCAAATTCGATTTCATTCAAAAAATAGCAAAATCTCAGCCTGGCTTTAATACTGACTTTTATACTGAATGTAGGCAAGAGAAAATAAAAGAGTATGAAAGCTTATTCCTAATTTCAAATGAGGAAATGCACAAGCAAATATTGATGACAATAGGACTGGAGAATCTCTGTGAAAATCCGTACTTCAGCAACCTTAGACAAAATATGAAAGATCTTGTCTTGGTCTTGGCCACAGTGGCTGCCAGTGTCCCTGTCTTTGGATGCTTTGGGTTTTACTGCCGTGAATCACAGCCAACAAATGAAACGTACCATCAGAGTTTGCCCCAAGAAATTGCAAGGCACTGTATGATTCAAGCCAGACTACTTGCCTATCGGACAGGTGAGTTGTTACTGTAGTGGGAGAAGATTGACTCTTGTGATTACAGTGTTCCTGGTTTTCAGTCTTGTTTCTTCAAAATACTCCCTTGAGCAAGTCGTTGAAGCATGTACTTCCATTCCTACATCTTTGAAATAGTCTGTAAAAGCACTGAGGTTTTCCAAGACAAAAATCATTGCATTTCATGTRCAGTGCTAGCAAAGCCTGCCCTGCCAACACATGCAACATCTATCTCGAAGAGAACAATAGCATTTAAAATCTTCAAGCTGCTGTGAGACTCTTTTTACCGATGTTTCACAAGATGCTTCTGTTACGCTTAATGTATTGGCACCTGTTTGATATTGTGTACACTTCTCAAAAAACAGCAGTGGAATAATATTCCTCCAGGAGGATTTAAGTACAGTTATGTTAAGTTTCCTAGTACCAGTGTTATTAGTGACATTGATTATATATCTGATGTCTTTTTGTTTGCAAAGATTCTGGAGATTTGATACACAGGCTTTCTTAGTTTTTTTTATTGACTTTTACATCCTTTGATGAAGACTACTTCTGTTCAGCACTTTTTTCTGTCTGTGTAGGGATGCAGTAAGTTGGTAAATTCTTCTGGAGAGTTCTGTTCTGAAGGCTTAAAATTTGATGGTGCTGCTTAGTGATGTTTCCATCTAGATAGGACAGTTGCTTTTTTAAACCTTTGTGGACAATTAAGTGGTATATATTTAAAGCTTAAAACAACAGTATTCCCTCCCTCCCTCCCTCCCTTCCCCCCCCCATCTAGTTAGATGCACAGTGTGCCTTTTGACTTACTCAAACCTTGTGATTTGAAAGGGTGGATCTTCACGTTTTAAAGCTTTCTTGTTTTGTTTTTTTTTTTTTTCCTGGTACCCTTCCACAAATTTTGTCACCAAAAGTTGCAAAGGAGATTGGGTTTTAGAACTAATTCAGAAGTTGCCTGGAACCAGCTGTGTGGTTTTTGCACAACTACTGTTGTGTAGAGCAGGATAAAATGGCCCAGCTTCAGTATTCATTCTCGGGGCAGCAGAATTCAGTTTTGTCTGTGCTGTTCAGCCTGGACTCAGGTCTGTGTTTGAACAGACTCTTATTCCACTTTAATCCTGTTATAAGGTCCTGATCCTGTATGAAATTAAAATAAATAGCACCTCCCACACCGTACTCAGATGCTTTACATTATCATACAGGTGGCTACCAGAGGAGTGAGGTCATAAGATATTTTCTGTGCTGGGTTAATATACATCAGCAACTAATAAATATGTAGAATGCAAATAAAGTTGTCAGCCCTTGGCAGGAAAAGACCCTCTTTGAGTGAGGGTGTGTGGTAGTAATGCTAAGGATGATGAAAAATGGTTAACTGAAACAGTTTTGTCTACAATATTCATCACTGTGGAAGCCTGAATTTTTTTTTTCGCCTTGATATGCTCCATTTTAACTGGTCAAGACTCTCATCAATAACTCCAGGGGAAGACTTCCAAGTTGCATAAAAGACTTCCAAGTTACATAATGGAAAGTTCTTTTCCAGTGTTCCTGCAGTGGTGATGGCAAACAGCCCACAGAATTCGATTGTTAACATTTTGTCTCTGAGTTAGGTATAAAATAAAACAAATTTTATTAGGAATTGAGACTACAGAACTATGAACTTTATAACTGGCAGAGATTAATTTTAGTGATAAATTGAAGAGTTTTTTAAATCAGTTTTGCAGTCTCAAATCAGCTAACCTGTGTATGTTCTTGGCCCACATTTTCGTATCTGATACGTGCATTGATTATTTCTCAACATTTGTGAACATATGTACCTAGCCAAGTCTCAGAATGGCTAGCCACACCCTTGCTTTTGCAGTAGGCTCATATGACATTGAAGCTCTTATATTTCTGCGCTTCGTTTCTCTTATCCACAAAGCACCCAAGAATGTTCCTCCTTACTCTGATCTCATATATTAATGTATAATGTACAAGTACATTATGTGTTACTCACTGCTAAAAACATTCTGTATTTTAGAGGATCATAAAACAGGAGTTGGAGCTATTATTTGGGCAGAAGGAAAATCTGTAAGTATGGAAAAACTTACCACTTCTTGCACTCACAATTCATACAAATGTATCTTCTTAGAATTTATTTTACTTTGAAAAATGTACATATGTATAAACTTGTACACACACAGTGCTATAGAAAACTTTCACTTCTCATTCTTTGGTAACTAAATTAATGACTGATTCAATGTTACGTTGTCAAGATGAAGGAATAGGATAAACAAGTTCAGTAACCACCAGTGTCCTTGCCTAGCTTTTCTCAGTTTGTTTGCTTCCCTAAACATTGTTTCAGTTATTCCAGGTGTCTTGGTTGCAAAGTTTTGCCACAGCTGTTGATCAGACATCATGTGCTTACCCTGCATAGTTCCTCTTTGCAGCTGCGTTTTGGAGAGGTAACAGGGCAATCATAGCCTGACAATCTCTTGTAGATTTTTGATGCAGTTCAAATGCTGTACTGGCTTCAGCCCATTTTTTGGATCAAACTGATATTTTTCTACAAATGCTGTTTGCTTTTTCCCATCTAAAGGTTTGTTTCTTTAAGTCTTTGATCGTGCAGTTACTGGTCCAGGAATCTTCATACTTCATGCAACTGCAACCTGTGCTTTTCTGTTTGTTTTTAGCACTTCTGTCATCAAGTGCTTATAGTTGTTTCGTTTCTTGTTCTTGTTTCAATCACCAATTTCTTTGTCAGCCCACTGGTCACAGGGTGTGTTCTGAGACAGGTAAAATACAGTCCTTGGTGCATCAGGGACTAACCCCAGCTTTCTTTCTTTTTTGTTGTATATTGCAGAAAGGCTTAATGACTAAATCCTCAAGACTTTTTGTTGTTGCTATCAGTATGACTTGCTAAAAGAAAAGCCTCTAAAGCCTAGTGCTTTGTGTTGTTCGTGGTGTTAATGGTTTGTCCATGCAGCCCCTCTGGAGCTTTGTGGAAAAGTTTCACACAGACATGCAGTTAGTTGAGTTCTCTTTTTAATTGCTATAACTTGGCAAGAACTAATAATGCTCGGATACTAAACAAAATGTGCAATATGTGTTGCACAACACTTTGATTTAGTAYGCAATTTAAACATCTCCAGATTTGATGATCTTCTTGCTATTGCAGAGAAGCTGTGATGGAACAGGAGCAATGTATTTTGTGGGCTGTGGTTACAATGCCTTTCCTGCTGGATCTGAATATGCTGATTTTCCACACATGGATGATAAACAAAAAGATCGGGAAATCAGAAAGTTCAGATACATTATACATGCTGAGCAGAACGCCTTGACATTCAGGTAATGGGTTTATTTTTACCACAGAAAAGAATGAGACAGTTCACAAAAAAATCCTGTGACAGGTGCATGATGTCACTGTGATGAAGCGTGGGTTGCAGTCACAATCTTGTTTATACCTATGATGCAGAACTTGGATGTGCATAGACACAGTCAGCTCTGCTGTTTCTTCAAGTGTCTGAGTGAACTTGATATAAAGGATGTTCAGTCTTATGTGTGCAGCTATCCTTCAAATACAAGCCACAGCCTCCGCCTCCTGCTAGGATCATGCTATAACCTGAAATACGGAGAAGTGGCACATGTTGAGGTTTCTGAGAGTATGTGTGGAAAGGTGGGAGGGGGTGTTTCATTCATAGACAATAAAACCAAACCAGATGTCATCTTACATTTGTGCACTTGAATAAGAATAAGCTGCCTCTGAGAGTAGAGGATACACGGCACTTCTTTGCTTGCTCCCATGAGATATCAAGTTGTCACCATTCAAACCCATCAAGACATAACTTTGAAATTCTGTTTCTGACTGCTTGTAGGTGTCAAGAAATAAAGCCAGATGAGAGAAGCATGATATTTGTGACAAAATGTCCCTGTGATGAATGTGTACCTTTAATCAAAGGGGCTGGTATCAAGCAAATTTATGCAGGAGATGTTGATGCTGGAAAAAAGAAAGCAGACATATCATACATGAAGTTTGATGAACTTGAGGGTGTAAGCAAATTTACAGTAAGTGTCTAAATATACTATATTTTAAAACTCTGGGCAGCAGTGTGAGAAGGGAAGAGTGGGCAAGCATCTGCAGCCAACGTAGGATTTTTTTTTTTCCCCCTTGTGCTGTTTAATCAAGTACAAGTGGAACAGGGAGGCTGCTCTGCAAGGACACTGAGAAGGAGTGCTCTGCTGTTTGCCAGAGGGTAGGGCAGAGGGTGCCCATTTTTGGTGGTGTTATTTCCTTGCAGATTTCCCTTTAACTTCTTGGTGCTGCTTGAGGTGATTTCCTCACGCTCTGAAATTCTCTCCTAGCCTTTCCCATCACAGAAGAGTAGCTGATGGGGGAGATGACTGTGTGCTTTCGTAGACCCTTCCAGCCCCTCCTGAAAGAGCCATAGTGCGTTTTGGAGGCGAGCAAGTGCACCTGCATTCGGGGGTGCTCACCATGACAGACTGCAGCACTGTTGGTTCAGGCAGGCTTGTTTCTCCTTCTCAAGGGAATAAATGGCCACACATGCCCTAACAGCTTTTTATCCTCAAGTGCGCGTGTGAGGAGGAACTCTTCTTTTTCCTACCTCATCCCTAGTTGTGCCTTACAGTGAAGTACTGTGATGTATTTTCTTTTTCTCCCCCTGCTTTTTTCTGTCTTCTAGAATAAGTAAACTTTTTTTTTCTCTTACCAGTGGCAACTAAATCCATTTCACACTAATGTCCTTGAATTCCATGATCCCACAGCCAGAGAAAGTAAGTGTTTTTCATTAATGCATTTTATGATTGAAGTCAGTAAGTGACATTCATTTTTAAACAAACCTGAGCTCCTCTGGGTTTGATTTAAATTAGTTAGATTTTGCTATGGAAACTTGTCAGAACTTTTGGGGTAGATGAACTAAGGATAAATCCAAAACATAAGTTTAACAAATGCTTGGCACTTGCATTCATTACAAAACCTAGTAGTTCTGTTATCAAGGCCTACAATATGCTGTTTTGCACACTGATCATTCCAGACTACTGTATCATGTTTTATATCATGTTCTAAAAAGATTTTAAAGTACTTTTGGAGTGCTGTTGTTTTTCAGGGGAAACTGGTCTCCGCCAAGTCATTTAAATGTTTTGTGGAAATTTCCAGTGCTTCTCTTATGATGTAGATTCTATGCCAGTGCTTTTCAGTCAACTTTTTTTTCCCTTGTTTCTGTTGTTTTTGAGGGCAACTGAGCCCGAGGTTGCACACGATCCTTGTCTTCCTGCACCCCTGTAGCAAGGGAGCTGTTGCCTTCTGATAATGGAGTTTAGATGAGTGTTATGCCAAAGCCCTTTTTGTGCTGCAGAAGGGACCCACCATTGGCATCCAGTGTCAGGCCCTAAAATGTTTCTCAGCCAGTGAGGAAAATCATGTGAAAAAGCAGCTAAATAAACTTTCATGACTCAGACATAAAGATATTTTCCACCAAGGATCTGGTGATTACTCAAGGCATTGAGTCCTTTCCTAGGAACATAGGAAAGGCTGCTGGTGGGTTTTATACCATACAAATAGCTACATGGTACAAGCTAACTCCCAGCAAGCAGTGAGCTAGATTAACGGAGAAGTCTTTTTCTTGGCTACTTCCTTATGAGTCCTGGAAGAGTTCAGGGTAGTGTTTATGAGTGTTAGTAATCACTGCATAACGTCAGGGCTTGTTTGTCCCTGTCTCTGCTAATGGTTTTCAGACCTAACTGGGGAAAGATTAGTCATGGGATACTTTGTTTGACAACCATTAAAGGGGCTCATTTTTCTAACAATGGTTTCTTCAAGATGGTGTGCTTGCATTTTCAACGCTGAACTCCGGTTTGGGTTGCTCTTTTTCTTTAGTATGCTTCCCTTGCTATGGTTGTTTGCATGTTCCTCAATATGGGGAATACTTCCCCCAAGTATTTTTCCAGTATGCCTGTGCACGTGAGTATTTAGGCTGTGTTTAGTATTGTATTAATAAGTTTCACTCCCCCCCCCCCCAGATGGGGTCCAGAAAACAAAATCACTAGATGACCAGCAGCACCAAAACAAGAAGCTGTGTCTTGACCACTATTGAATACTTAGCACTTCTGCAATCTCGCTCTGTACTTTTATAATGCAGCCTGTTTGCACTTTCAAATAGGGGAGGGTTTTATTTATTGTTTGGAAAATGATTTTTAGAATAAGTTTATTTATGATGTCTTAAATATTTTATAGGATTTTTAATTTAGAAGTTCCTGGGGAAAAATGTTACCTGTATTCTCTGTGGAAGGAACTGGGTGGCTAATCATTGTTAACACATTAAAAAAATCAGTCTGAAAGTTCACTGATGATAGGTCAGAATAGTAGTAAAATGATGTCTATTTTGCTTGGTATATGAATTGAGGGAATGAATTTCTAAGCTCTGGGCTAGCAGAATAAGTCCTAGTTCTTCAAGTACAATGCTCAACGGAATCTCTTGGAAAACAGTAGCTAGGTAGTCCCTAGTAACTATTTCTAGTTCCTGAAAGTGGCTTTCACTTCTCAGACTGCTTGTATAATGGAGACGAAGCCACTGGGATGGAAATCCTTGCTAGATAAGTGATTTGTGGATCAGGGTTCTCTCTCATACATGCCTCTTCCACCTACAGATAGCAGCAGAGCTCTTCTGTGCTGTGATACTTGCATTGCTGCTGTGTGCTCTGTGCGCTTCCTCAAGTGCATCCCACCTGAATTAATCTAGATGGAGATTAGCTTTGCTTTTCTCAGATTCTGGACTCAGGCCTAAAAGAATTTGGCTGTATGCATCCTGCTGGCCCCGACACACTACGTGAAAGAGTGCTTGGTGCTTAGTTTCTGTTCAGCTTTGTTAACAGGCTTTTAGGACTACAGAAGCTAATAAAGTGCCAGGTGTCCTGTTGTATCTTAAATAGGGTGATACCTACCACTAGAGTAGCCCACACCTTTTCAGATGCGAGTGTTTTGAGTAACTACATGTGGTGCCTGGATAGAGCCTTTAAAAAAGGAACTGAAACTTCAAGCTCATGTTGCTGCTAGTTTTGAGGGCGGTACTGGGGTAGGTACCAGGTAACCAGAACACAAGGTTGTATCTCAGCTTGAGAGGTCTCTCTCCCTGTGCCCATCTGTTTGCTGCTCTAGAATATGATCTCTAGGTGTTTGTTTTAGCAGACTTCCAAGACTTTCTTTGCTCTCCTGCAGAGCTCTCAAGTACAAACACCTTAAACTTTTTTTTTCTGCTGCTGGTAGGGAAGGTAAACAGCCTCTTCCCAGCTCTTTCATGTGTCTTGTCATCTTTTGTCACCCTCCCCAAAGCCCTAGAGGGGGAATTGGGTTCCAGGTTGCTGCTCTGTAGGTTCTGTCCTTTTAGGCTTTGGAAACATTTCGACCTAGATAGCAAAGCTGTGGTTAGGCAGCGCGTAAAGGAGCTTTAATGTGGCATTAATTACATGAAGTCTGTTCTTACCCAGTTTAGCAACTGGTCATGCAATTCAACATACCATCCTTGATGCTTATAACTGCATCAAGAAACTGATTCCTCATAGCTTGTAGTATAAGTTTGTTCTTACGTACCTGGGCATCAGAGCTGGGGAATGCTTATATGCTCTTATTGCCATGCCGTCCACTTGAGAATTCATTCCCCCAGAGCTGTTTCTCTCAGCCTAGTTAAATTGAAGACTATTCTAGGGCTGYCAGATAAATGTGGTGCGTGCAGAGTTAGCAGCAGAAATCTCATCAGGCAATAGCCTGACCTCCTGCACTGCTGCTGTCTTGCTAGGCAGGATGCATACAGCTTCGTTTCACAGGACCACGTAGTGTGAGCAAAGGAGAAACATGTGACCCTCCAAGGGAATGATGGTGAAATCTGTTTTTTGTGGCACACCTAAAAAGGCTGTTTTTGCACAGTAGCTCATAAATAACTGAACTGCCACTGCACGAGGTCTTGTGATCTAGAGCAGAGGAAGCAACGTCCTGAACTTGCAGCCGGATCTGCAGCAGCAAGAACTCTGCCCCTCACCTGCTGGGTTCAGAGCCCAGCACAGATCCAGGTGTAGCCTTGGGGGTTACTGCTGGTTGCCATGCAGACCTCAAATAGGGTTTCTTCCCTCATCGAGGACTGCACTGTTTGATTGTTTGTAGCTTCCATACCAGGTTAAAGTCATGTATTGTTTCTACATGGTGTTTCATAAGCAAGGTTGTCTTAATAATCTGTTTTTAAATTATATATTAATTTATTATGGCATATTTTTCCCCCCACTACTTTTAAGCATCTTGTATTGGAATAACTACTCTTGACTTTTTCTACAGATAGAAAAAACACTGTCCAGGTTAGCCTAAAAAGTCCAAAAAACTACTCCAAACCTACTTGTTTCCATAATCTGTAGGCAACATTTTTATACTTGATGTAAAAGCAAGGGAGAAAAGAAGTGCAGGTTTAAGGCCCAGTCAGGTTTTCTAATCAGTCAGCTGATGTCAAAATAAGTAAAGAAGTCTATAGGAACAACATGTGTCTTATAGGAACTTATAGAAAATTGAAAAGTCCTTAAAAAGTCAAAGATGGCCTGGAAGGGTAAAGCAAGATACACAGCAAATATGACACATGTTAAATAAATACACTGGCAGTTTGGCTTTTTTTTTTTTAATAAAATTTAATCTTGAAGATCTGTATGAATGTTGCTGATAATCTGCACTTCATGAGGAGTTATTTTAAAATTTAAGTCTTTACTTATTAGTTTTTAAAAAGCATGTTTTTGTACAAATTTTACACTGAAATTTGGAATTGCATATAAGGCTGAAGGTTTGGAAGTCCCTCTTTTGTCATGCCATGTTTCTACAGATTCATCCAGAGGCTCATGAATTTCTGTAGGCTCCAGTTATTGATGTAACTGCACCTTTGCTTCTTCCTGGGATTACAGAGTAGGTGCTTTATCTTTGCCCATAGGAACAGTGTGAACGGGATTTCCCTCAGCTCACAGACCATGCAGGTGCTGCTGTGCACATCATCTGTAGGCCCAGGAGAGCCACAGAAGATGGCAATCTCCTGCAGTGCTTGTTTTGCAAGTGTACTCTAGGATGTTTGTTTCTTATGTAAAAAGAGAAATGTATTTAAAATGAAGAAATGTAAAGTTATATATTTATATATGTGTGTGTGTGTGTGTGTGTGTGTACAATTCCCATAGGCGTTTTGTGTCTCTTCCATTCATGCCAGAACAATCATTTTAATTGCAGGTATTAACTACCAGTAATTATTTGACCTCTTGACTGCAAATTACAGAAATTCTGTTAATCATCTGCCTTACAGTAAAATATGTTTTCTGCTAATAAATTAAGCCAACAGTAAGTATTGAAGTGTGCTTTTTTTTTTTAAGTGCTCTGTGTTATTAGAGCACAGAGTGCTCTGGAAGGCACACACACCCTCTCCTTTGCTGGCCAGGGCTGTCCCCGTTGCTGCGGTGCTGCCTGTTCTCTTAGCTAAGCTGTGTCACTGCCCTCTGCCCTCACTGAAGAATTTGTCTCATGGGGGTTCAGTGCCTCCTGCGAGCCCYGGGGCAGCGCTGGGATCCCCTGGGAGCTTTAATCCCCCCCCCTCTGGAGAGCAAGAGCTGCCTCAAGCAGTGTTGAGGTGGTGGGTCACCCAACAGCTTTTTTCTTGGCTGGGAGGGCTAGAGAGCAGGTGTCCAAGGGGGGACATGGGAGACCTGCTTCAGAAGTGCTTTTGAACTCAAATATCATTGTAGACAGGGAGTGAGCAATGCATGGGGCATGGTCACTGGATGGGCTCCCCAGAGCCACGTGTAATGCATGTTTAATTCTGACAAGCTTTGCAGTCTTTTAAATAGATTTTCATTTTGGCTCTCCTGTCTGTGAACCAGACTTTAAATAGAATTTCTGTTTGGCTTTAATTTGTTAGATGCAGAAAGCAACATCACTCAGAGATGAGAAAAGCAAAGAAGGCAGATGGTGTGTGCTGCTTTCTAATAGAGCAAAATTACCACAGTGCCACATGCACAAAGCTGAGCTCTGCTCTGCACGGAAAGGTAGTGGCAGAGAAATGTTGACAAACATTTAACCACTCATCTGGGGCTCCTTCTGTTTTCCCAGACCAGCTTAGCTGTCTCTTAGCGTATGCCAGCATGCTGGGTTTGTATGCTGCAGGCAACACCTTGCACAGGTTAAGGCATCAGATGATGTGCTGCTGTGCTCTGGGCGTTTGCTCTCTCTCTTTAGAAGGGAGAGGGGTGGGAGCATGAGACAGCTTCAGCAGAGCCACCTCCTTCTCCTAACGTGACAAACGCAACAAGGGACCTGGTAGGAGCTGTCACCTTCGCCATGCCAAATATTGTGGCAAAACCTCTTGCTGCTAAGAGCATGGATGCAGAGCCTCTCAGGTGCGTGCTGCTGGTCAGCAGCCAGCGATTAGCCGTAGCCTGGCTAAGATGGCGAAGAGCAGCACAGYGAAGACTATGGTGCGAGAAGAGAAGCGAAGAGCAGCGTTGCTGCTGTGCTACATGGCTGTCTTAACCAGCCCAAGACTCTTTAACTCTAAAGCAGGGCTATTTTGCCTTAGTAAACAAGAGCAACAACATTAACAAGAGCAGAGGCTCATCGCCGCAGCAGCAGCCAGCAGAGCTGCCGCGCAGTAGTTCGCACAGCCGTGAGGGGTTGGTGTTAGCAGCGAAAGGGCCCCGGGTGAAGCCAGGTTTGATTCCTGGGGGAGAACGTTCCAGCGAGGGGCTGGGGTGCCACTGCCCATGAGGATGGGGGAGTGAATGAGTGTGTACGGTACAGCTGCACAGAGGTATTTTAGCATAAGTATTGCAAAAGGTACCCAGAAAATCCCACTACTGCAGGCAGCAGGAGATAAGGGTGTGTTGCTATGCGCTGTAAGTGCCAGACTGTCTGAGACTGCACAAAACCTGTGAATGGGAAGCGCAACAAATGAGGCTGGCAGCACTGTCATTTAGGTACAGGGCAGTGCTTGAATCGCAGCAGCACGCACTTAAAGGGTGGTTGGGCTAGGAGCAGCCAGGTAAGGGAAAAGGGAACGGGCTGAGCATTGCTTTTCCTTGGAGCATTGGACAGTGCAACCTTTATTTTCTGCAGGCCAACTATCATCGACTATAGCTGAAATTTTCAGCATCGTTTGTCTGAGGGGCTCGGCCAGGCTCTGCCTCAGCACTGCCAGCCTTCAGGAAAGCTGTGAGACTACTGCGAAAGCCCACCACAGTTGGGGTTTTGGGGTGTTGAGATGCAAAACCCTTCCAAAAAAAAAACCAAAAAAACCTGAACACTTTATGTTAACGGAGTATGAATGGCAGCATGTTGCCCTACTGCTAAAAAGTCTTTCCTTTCGATCTTGGGACAAGGTAGTAGATAAAGTGCTGGGGCTTTGGGGGGGCTGAACAGCCACCTTGCCTCCCTCAGCAATGCCCCCGCCTCCCCTGGCAGATGCTGCTTCCCTGCCTGCCCCAGTCCCCTCCCGCTGGGCACTGGGCAGGTGGCAGGAGCCACTACTGTCAGCCCACACTGAGACCATCTCCAGCCTGTGAGCTTGTTGCAGCACTGCCCTTGATGCTCCTCGGGGCACAAAGTGAGACCATCTGGGAATTGCAGTTTTTTTCCCCACACCTAGCTTTAAAACAGGGAGGAGGTGCTTTCTTGCCCCTCCCCTGCAGGCTCCCACACGCCCTGGGCACCCAGAGCCATGGGGGCAGCTGCCTGCCTGCCTGCCCCAACCCAGGGTGGGTTTGCAGCACCCTTACCCAGAGCACTGCACAGCCGCGCTGGGTGCTGCTGTGACAAGGGGGGGGGGGGGATGTTTAAATCCAGGCCAAACCTGGGTTTGTGAAGCCAGCTGGGCCACAGGTGAGCCAAAGAGCACTGCCAAAGGTAACGCACCCAGTAATTTGGGAATAAAGGGTTTCTATTCATAAGAGGCTGAGCGAGGGCCTGAAGGACACACTCCCATCTTCCGTGTGCCCTTGGAAGAAATACTCCATTCATTAGCTGACTCCTAGCTCGCCCCAACAGAGCCATGGCAGGGGCATTTTCTGTTGCCTGAATTAGGAAGTGCTGGGCAGGTGTCAAAATGCAAGTCCAAAAATGATGGATGCTGGAAGCACCCACTCAGCTCCCTGCCTCATCCTAATTAAAGGCCATGGGAACTTATACTTTTATGCTAGGGTGCTTAGGCAAGAAGGGAAAAGACTGGGTTCAATACCCTTATATTCATCAGAGAGCAAAACCCATATGCCCCTTGCCTCCCTGCCACCTGCACCGCCAGACCGAGGACATTCTGCAGAAAGGCACTTTCAGGCACAAAGTTGAAGCTCTTCCACTTCATACAGAAAAATGAAGTATTCATCTGCCCAGAAAAAAAAGCATCTCTACTGACCAAACATTACTGCATCCTTTGGAAAGGGGCCAGGGCTCTCTGAGCCCAGCTCCAATTTCACAGACGAGGAAAGTACTTGCTGGAGGACAAATGCGATCCAGATCTCCTCTCCCTCATGTGAGCACTTTTATCATTAGATTACAGGGTCCAAGTCATTCTTTCCTTCTCCTCTGATCTCAGTCCCGGAGTATGCGGATTGAGAGGCCCAAACAGTCTCAACACCCACATTTATCGAAGGCCAAAGTCCTGTGGCCTTCCTGTGTGTTCACACCTGCTGACGTACACACCCTTGCAGATAGGGGAGGCCCTTCCCCTTTTTAATCAGATTCCTCTTAGCAGCACAAGCTCCCTGAATCCTGGGACAAAAAAAAATATGGTTCAAAGCTTCCTGGCACGCTGCTGTATCAAACAGGGTTTTACGTGCAGGCTAGGAGCACAGCGTGAATTGGCAGAGACTGTCTTGAGCTGCCTGGGGACTGGGATCTGGAGGCTGCAGCGCAGGCTGCCTCCATCTTCTTTCTTTCTCCAGGCTCCAATCTTCTTTCCTGTCTTCACACTGATGAACCTTGTCCTGCAATCGCGCAGCTCCCCCAAACATTAATATAAGAGAAACTGCGAGTTCCTCATGGGAGCAGTTGCTGAGACAGAAGAGGAGGAGCCTTTACCGCATGCACCAAAGGAAAGGGAGAGAGGTCTCTCTGTATTTCAAAGTTGCGCTAGGAAAGACCTCGTTTTCAATTTATTAGGAGTGTGCATCTCATGCTGCTGTGAAATATTATTATGGTGCATAATTTTTTTTTTGCTTTTTCTTCTTTAAAAGAGCTAAGCAAGTTGAGCACGGGGAAGACTCAGTTACTGAGAGGAGTGCGGGCAATACTTACTTCAGGACCAGCTTCTTGTATGAYAAGCTGATACATACACACACACACATGCACGCACGCATACACAGACACACATTTTTCACAAGCCCTCCTGTCACTTATCCCCTATAGTCTAATTGCTGCTTGCACCAGAAAAGGCTGCCTTTACAGGGACCRGGCCCCTCGCTCCATCCACTGCTGTCCTGCCACATCTCTGCTGTGCAAACACCACGGGGTGGGTGCAGCCTTGCCTCGTATCATGGCCAGGTTTTGATGTCTCCAGCAGCTCTTCTGCAGTGCCAGGTGCACTTCGTAACAGCCTTCGTTTCTGCAGATGCAACAGGATCGGACTTCGGCTCTGAGGACCGCTATTCTGGAGATGTTCCCGTACTGGTATCAGCCGGGGCTGAAGCCCACGGTGAGGCTAAGGTGGCCAGCAGCCCAGCTCRCCAGGTCTCCCGCCAGCCAGGGCTGCCGGTGTGACGCTTGCGGGGTATGTTAGCTCTGGGGAGAGCGCTCCCCTGCTGCTCTCCGGCTGCCGAAGCTGTGGCTGGCAAAGGAAAGCGGTTAGCACTGCACAGAGTTTAGGGGCTAGCCGGAAAGGTGAGAGAAAAAACCCAAAGTGCTGGAAATAAAGAGTGATCAGTTATCATGCCTTTAATAGCTTGTAAATATCTTTTTTTAATTCCAGGCAACTAAAAGATGTACATTTTTTTGTATATATCTGACATCTGAAAATAAACCATGAGTCCACAATCTGCTCGGTTTCATCCCTTTTCTAAAGCGCATAAATTAAAGTATCGGTTGCCCCAATATACAACAGTTTCATGAAGGAAAAAGTCATCTTCTGTTTTTACAGCTCAGTTTCACCTTTTTTCTTGAAGCAGTAGCTATAGTTTTAGCTGGATAACTAAATGTCTTACAACAAACAGGAAAACTCAGAACTTAGGCTATTAAGAAAACAAAGTCAAGAAACTTCCACTCCCTGCTCTCAGACTCCACTTCCTAATAGAGCATCAGAGTAACATTTTCATCTCCCATTAGAAAACAAAAGACCCCCCAAAAAACTCTTCAAGCACACCTGGGAAACACTTTTGGGACCACAGGACTTATTAAGCTTAAATATTACAGTGCAACGATCTCTCCTTCTAAAACTTCAGCGCAGAACCCGAACTCGGGTCCGAGTGAGCTGGGATGGGAGCGCCAGGCGAAGGGCCCCTCTGGAGCCCAGGGCTGCCCGGCCACCCCTGAACGTTACCGAGGTATCCCATAAAAGCTCTGCGCCTCGAGAGGTGCTCCAGCCACTTCCCTAGCATGGGCTGAACAGAAAACCTCTGCTCTGGGGTAAAAGACAACCTGAAGATGCAAGAAGGCAAAAAATAAAGCGAAAACGTGACCTTTGCTGCTTTTTAGTCTCCCACTGCTTTGACTAGAGACCCCAGGCTGTAAGTGCAGCTAACTCCAGAGCCAAACGTGCTCTTTCACAGTCTGGTGTGCATGCAGCGCTACAGCACAGTTGAAGGAAATGCAGTGCGAGGGAAAAGCGGTGCAGTCCTCCGAAGGCCTGCTTTGGGCACTCACCAGCAGCTCGGGTTTGCTGATAAGGTTAAGCAAAGAGGTTCATTCTCCTTGAGTGCAAACAAAAATCTGTCAGACCAGCTTCTAACATCATAGAGAAATTCTAAACTGACATAAATAGCCATGATTAAAAATAATATATTATTCTAGATTTTTTTTTAGTTTTCATGTAAAACCCCCTATACTCTCAACACCTAGGAACAAAGACAAAATAAAAACCAGGCACTTGCTGTGCCTTCTCAAGCACTACTGTGGCGTTTAAGGGACGCAGAGGAACTTAACAAATGAGATTAATGCCTACAGCGGGAAACGAGAGGAAGTTCTTCATGCCGTCGGCTTTCTCAAGTCTCGGATTTGCTTTATCAAGTAGTTCTTCTCATCGGTGAATTGTTCGTCATCCGTCCTCTCTTTCTGGAAATTGCTCAGGAACTCGATCAGCTTGGGTTGGTTTTTCAACAGGATCTCCACGATAGGCTGTGTTTTGTTTGGACTGGCCACAAAAACCTAATATGCAAAGTAAAAAAAAAGGAACAAGCAGTGACAATATTGCGGGAGGCTGCCAGGCAGAGAGGCCGCTGCTACGCACCTTGGCCCAAGGCAGGCAGAGAAAAGAGTTGCAAACATGTGGGTTTGCAGCAGCAGACCGAAGCCAAGGTGCCTCTGTGCTGTCCCTTCCCCTTATTTTTACTCTTTTTTAATAAAGCATTTGATTGTAAACCCAACTGCTGAGAGCTGGCTATCGATCCTCGGCTGCTTCCACACGTCAGGCTTACTACGCGTAAACCAATTATCAGAATGGAGAAGTCTTGTGTCTGTATCGATAGGATTTCCATACTAACCCAGGTCTCAAACTAGACTTGGTTCGGAAAAGCCACGACAGGCTCCATTACCCCCTGCCTAATGCTTTTGCGGGAGGCTGGAAATTTACAGCCACGGGCGCAAYGTGGCACATTGAGCCCCGGTGCTGCCCTCGCGGAGCGGAGCAGGATGGCAGCGTGGGAGCCGATGGGGGATACATGGCCCCGACCGCAGCCAGCCCAGCGCCGTGCGCTTGCCCATCTTTCCAAATGGTAATTTTTAAGGGTAATCCAAACCAGGCTCAGAATTTTCCCCTTGCAAAGCTGGAGGCATGGAGGAGCCTGCTCTCTCAGTATACCCTTGCTGGCACTGTGACACTTCTTCTTAAACAAAAGGCAGAGAAAATGTTAAAGTCAGACTGCAAAGGCCAGCAGTGACAAGTTCTTCCCAGGGCTCTCAGGATGCTGGGTCTGCAGACATCAGGCGTTATTGCCGAAGGAACAACACACACGCACACACGCACGCACGGCAACGACGAGAAGAGTTCCCACATCTGGCTTCCACCGAGGTTGCCATGGCTGGACAACAAAACACTGCGCGGCGCTTGTGCAATGACATAAATAACTCCAGTTACTCTGCACCCAATGAGACGAAATTAAGGATGGACAGAACTGGAAAATGGCCAGTTTTTCCTCTGAGCTTGTTCAAACCAGAATAAAAACAAACATCTGCTGACAGCACCGAACGGCATTTTGCCAGGCTGAGCACGGACGACACAACCACTCGCCCCTGCCCCGCAGCTCTGCGTCACGTTATGTTCGCTGAGACTTTACCCAAGTGAAAACGTGGGCCAGATCCAGCTGGGAGGTGCAGAGCCACCAGCTCGCTGTGGGGCTACACGCAGTTTTCCTCAATCTAGTGGCTACACCATGGCCCTYGTGACGGTATAATATCTCCAGCTACTCGCTCCCTCTTTGCACAGCCCTGCACATCTCCTTTCTCTGACCACCTTGAGCTTTTGCTCTCAAATCATTTATTTTTTGCCTCCTTGCCATCGTAAAACTTCACAATCTGAGGCAACAGTGCAAGGCTCCCCTAGGAGCCCTTCAGAGCAGCCACCCGAAAATAACAGCTTTCCCGCACGATGCTCCAAGCACTCAAAGTACCTCCGCTTACCGGGGACACATTCATCAGTCAGTAAGACGGTCAGCTCACAGCTCTCACTGCCCTTGACGGACTCGCGGCAGCTATTTGTCCTGTCGCTGCTGGGAGCGTTTCAAAGCAATATCCCTTCCTCGCAAATAACTTTGATATTCTACCATCGATGTGTTGCTTCCCCTCGGTTTGAGGAATAAAGGCTTTGGGGACGTGAATCACCAGCGAACGTACTCTGCAGCTTTCCCCTCTGCGCCTTCTCCAGGGAACACAAACCTTGAAACGCCGCGGGTGCAGAGGTTTGGCTCCCCCCGTGATGCAGCGCTCCCTTCCCCTTTTGTGGCCAACACAAGAACACAACAAAATGCGCTTACAGGACCTATGTTTTCAGAAATCATCTGACTAATGTGCACTTCAAACGGGATGCTTCATGGAAGGCTTGACCTTGACGTGCTGAACGTCTTCCCCCACTCTTTAAAGATAACTCAAACCTGACTTTCCAAATGAACAAATCAAAATCGCTTTTCTTGTAAAAGCTATCTGGTCTGCAAACAGGACTGAAAGGTTCGAGTGGTAAACCTAGTAAATACCAGCATTTCACACTGGTCATACAAGTGGTATTACCGTAGCAAGCACTTAGCTGAATATCACATCCTGTTTATCTTCCTGCTTGATTTTTTTTATAGATTATAATCTTCCCCTTGCAAAACTGTCAAACTGAACATTCAAACAAAGATAATTTCGTCTGCCAGTCTTGCTCAATGTCACTGGGGACTCATAAAGCGAGAATGTTACAGGACTGGAAAATTCCTGAAGTGGTATTCAATGTTTTAACTATGAAAATAAAATCAATTCTGCAAGTACCAACTAATCAGCTTCACAAAGTCCAGGACCAGGACCAGGACCACCATAAGGTTTTACTTTTAAAAGAGTCTCACTAATTCAGAACTCTGTATTATCATAAAGAAAGAGATAAATCCATGAAAATAGAAATCATTCTCAGAACTAGCTGGAACATTTCTACTAACATGAAGTTTAACTTCACAGAAAAATCAGTTTCCACTATGGCTCTGTTAGGAAAGATTGTGTGTTCTAGAGCACTTAATTCAGACACATGAGAAAGAGAGACCAGAAATAAAGACAGAACTCATATTAAAATCCCAACTCTAAAAACAGCTGTTTCTGCACAGTTCCATTTGGTGAGTATTTTCAAAAGAACTGGAATAAAAATCAACTCAGAAGCTTCAAAAGTCGTCCAAAATGGAACTGTTGCTCTCTTCTGCATTAAGAGTCATGCACTGTATATTCTCAGACAAATACCAAAACCACTTGACTGGAAAGTCTGGCCTCCCTTCCTCACAGTTAATAACCAGGCATCGCTGTCTTCTGGGAATACGGCAGAGCAAAAAGTGATTACAGAGGTTGGGCACCCTGCAGCGAGTATTTTAAGACTTACTCTGGGGTTACACACAAACTTTTTTCTTCTGAACAAAGTCCCTTTGAACAGAGGAGGCCAAAGCTACCAACTATCGCTCAGCCTCGACCCTGGTAGCTCCTCCACCCTCTGGCCAGCTTTTGAAGAGTGAGGAATTAAGGGCCAAATCCAAAGGCTTTGATGCTATCGAACAGATCTATGAGCTGATTCGCTTGTTGAAATGGTGCTGGGCATCAAGCTTCTCCCATATTCACAACAGAGGCTGCGCACAGAAGCGCTGCACAGTTGATGCTGCCTGTAGGGTAGTGCTTAGCGTAGCATTTCTTGCCCTATAGACTCTCCAGCTGAGACACAGAGAGGACCCATCCACGCAAACTAGGCTTCAGCCACCTGTTGGGAGCAAACTGCCAGTATGGTCAAATTATGTGAAACCATTCGCAGAGCAAGCTGCAGAATATAGCTCCGTAATGGGCACAGAAGAGAATAGAAAAACAAAACTAAGGTCACGAAACCCAGTGTACCCATTCTATTTTTAGATTTAAACAGTAAAATGTATCTCACTACATTTCTGCTTTGGAACCAGAACGTTACAAAATCCCAATTCACCACTGTGGGGGGTTTCTCAGAAGGATCTATACGTTCCCATGAAAGCCAGGAGACCTTGTTATTAGCCTTTATTTGTAAATTCACAAGGCTGAAGGACAACTTGCACCACATTCAGGTGCACCTGGAAGCTTTGCTCTCCTACAGCCAAACACAGAGCAAGCTCCTCTAATAACTGCTACAAATCCATCACAGGAGCTGGACAGCCCTTTCCAGCATCCGGCCSGCGAACTGCGTGTGTTGAAGTCTGAGACTTCATCACTGAAGTCAATACGGAGAACCGGTGACTGTCAAAGTCTACAGCTCCAGGCAACAAAAAGGGGTGAAATGTGTTAGCTTTTCTTAATGATTAAATACTGGCTAATCCCCATGCATGCATTGCTGTGACTTCCAGCTTTATATGGCAACCGCAAGCCTTTGGGAGGACGCTACAAGGCAGGAGCTCCATTTTGCTCGGGCAAAAGGAAAAGGAGGAGCTGGAGGTGGGAGGAAGGTCAAGCACCTCCTCAGGGGAAGGAGGCACCGCAAGTGGGATCTCCGTGTGCCTTCAGTTTCCCGCCTGAAGCATCCTGGATGAGTAAAATGTTCTCAGAGCTTGAAGGGTTGCTGCCATTTTTAACCACCAAACATTCCCGCAAATTATTTTCGAGCTAGAGGTGCTCACCGTTTTAGTCTACATCTTACAGTTTTGAATCTTCAATAACTAGAAGTTGCCTCAGGGAGCTAAGAGTCATGTGCCTTTTGGGGGCTCGGCTGGGGCATGGGAAAGCTGGAATTTGGATACTTGCAAAACAACCACTTTTTTATTTCAAGTATGTCTAACCGGTGAAACATCCAAGTCAGGTAATTTAAACCCAAATCTTTTGGCAGCTCAGACAGAGCAGCAAGTATCAGCTTCTCAGCAGATCCTTGATTTCAAATCATTGTGATTTGTCTGCTGTAATTTCAACCAGGACTGTATAGGTATTTTGTAAGCACAGGTTAAAAACGCAGGTACAGTTTAAAATTGATGAGAGATTAAAAGCTGAGTACTAAATTCTTCTCCCAGTTACTTTAGCACAGAATTAATTCAGCTGATGAGAATCAGGCTTGGGAGCACTAACCCTTAAGCAGGAGGCAAGGATATCGCAGAACAGGCAGCAGCAAGGCAGCAGTGTTTGCCCTCATTCTCTTGAAATATTTCAAGTTTTCTTTTGCTGGCTCTCAGCCAGTTAGTATTTCATTTAAAAAAAGTGCCATTGGGGAAAATGCTCTTACCCATCCCCCTCTACAAAGCTGGTTCACAATGGAATTTCCTATAACATATCCTATACCTGTTTATTCACAGAGTGGCTAACGGAGCCCAGTCCTCTGATCCCTGCCCTCCCTAGGCATCTCCAAGGCTGCAAGTGCTTTGAGCCTGGTTGCTCTCTTATCTTGGAGCTGCAAACCTCCTGATAAGGAGGAAGAGGAGTAGGCACTCACTGTTCGGCTGATTACGGAGGAAGTCAGCAAGCAAACAGCTTACCAAGCTGCTTATTTCAGAGAGGGATTTATTTTTTTAATTCTCCTTGAGGCATTTTTTGTAAAGGAAAAGCTTTTTGAAGCAGCTGTACATCCCCTAAGCTTCCACACCACAGACCCCAAAGTTTTTTTCCAAATCAGAAATGGCAGAACTACAAAACTCAACAAGTCATCCTGAATTTGCAGAGGGTCATGTAACTTTTTGGAACAGCATGCCTTTTGGTGTGAGCTGGTATATTTTTTAACCATCTTGGTGAAGGATATCTTCACAGACTCAATCCCCCCTTCTGCAAATCATTACCAACTCTATTTACATAGTTTGAAATTAATGTGTTAATTCCAGAATAAAGGTAGCTTTGCATAACAACAATTCCACTCCATCTCTGACCCAGAGAAGAGAACTTTTTTGATAAGAAAAAAAAAGTTAATTTTTCCCCCATTGGCATTAATCATAACAAGAAAAAGGATACTGGCTGCATCTGGTAAGTGTTCACAGCTGCATTAACAATCAGTGCAAAAAGAGGGAAGGATTAGACTCATTACAGATTCACCAAATCTTTTTAATAGGTTTAAAAGCAAATTGTGTTCCCACTGTTACACAGTGCTAACACCGTTTACACTTTTAGTCTTAATGTAGAGTTTCAACGCACTGTTTTCTTTTTATCTTTCCTCAGCGCCACTGGGTAAAACGACCTAAGAAGTGGGGGAAGGTGCTGTGGATACCATCTAGAAGCTATGTATTTTGTTACCTTCCAGCTCATTGCTATCTGAGTGACTATCCTCAGCCCAAACAGAAGTGGTGCTGCTTTAGATCTCACCTGAAGGAAGGCAAAGACAAATCAGACTGATGCTCACTGACGGAAACGTTTTCTATTAAGACACACTCAGATATCTGAAGTGATTTGGAAACCCCTTAGCCCTGTTGTTCTGGCCTTTCTTTTGCCCACCTTGAAAGACCCTTTTATAAGCAGAAGAGAAAGTCTGCCGTCTCTACAGCTCATCCTCGCTTACCTTGAATACATGGAATGCTTCAAACTGAATGTTGGGGCTTTTATCTCGCAGCAAGTTCATCATCAGCTTYAGATTCTCCGGCTTGCTGATGTATTTTGTCATGATGGCAAAGTTGTGCCGGTCCAGAATCAATTCACCCAGCAGCTATAGAGACAATTACAAAAAACAAGGTTTTCCAACCCACCACATTTTTGGGGGAATGTAAAGAAAGCAGCAGCACATTTTTATGTTTGCCTAAAGAGGTTTCAATGTCACTACCTTAAAAAATAAAATAAAATAAAGTACATGGATTTGTTACCATGTAATGAGTTAATGCCCAGTAATGCTCATCTTTCAAATACTACAGAGGTGGATACCATATGGACGGGATGCAGCAGGARCTAGTGTGAGCCCATGAGGGCAGAAGCAAGAGCAGTGCAGCTGTCCCACAAACATGCCTTCATTTCATTCAGATGTTACATTAACAGACCTATTTGTTCCCGTCATGTCAGATTCAGCAACAGACAAATAGGGACTATCATGTCGGTCTCAAGTTCTTTCTGACCTATGTTATGAACCAAAGTACAAAATTAAGGTCAGAAAAAAAAGGGATGGTGCTTGTTTCACAGAAATGGCCCAGTGCTTCACTGAAGATCCAGGAAATAAAACTCCCAGCTAATTCATTGGCACAAGAGTACTGGCAATCACTTATTCCCTTTTCTGTTACACAGCATGCAGCTGCTCTGTTGCAGTATATACAGTTTGATACTCTGCACAACATGGATTTCAAGTTTACGAGGAAAGTGCCAAGAAATTTTACTTTACCTTCAAGGATTGTCTCTTTGTTACATAATTCTCAGAGTGGAGGAGCTTTTCGTAATCCTCAAAGACCTAGAGTAGCAAAGAAAACACAACTGCATCCTATTCCGATCCATCCATCCTTCACCCCGCTCCCTTCTCACGGTCCTTCCCAGCCCAGGGGTGCAGCAGAGGTAGTGGCAGCGAAGTCCCTTGGCACCTCAGTGCCTGCCTGGGAGTGCTTCCCTCTCAGCTATCCCCCCTTGCTTACAGATGTCACTACGCACAAGGAGCTTTAAATCATGTGGGACACTTGGGGCTTGTGCCCATGCAGCCTTCTTTTACAAGAGGATGGATCTGCTGCCAGCAGATTCACGCAGTCCAGCATGTAGTGTCCACTCATTCATACTCAAACCATCTATCAAACATGCAAAAAACCCACTGATGTCCAAGAATCACTTAAAAATGCTAATTTCCACAATTTGCACTTCAATTTTTAAATGTTACGTAAATATAGAACAGGGACTGTTCCACTGCAGTGCTTCAGTGTGAACAGAGGAAAGATTAGCAGAGATGGTAATTTTGCTCCAGTTAAACTGCATTTATGACTCAGCACTAATAAGCCTGACTTTTATTTAAACTTCTTGCTAACTCCCTAACGAAAAAGAGAGTCTTTGGCCTTTCTCCTTTGGCAATGAAGTAAAGAATACCTAAGGTAACATGAAAACATAACCTGCAGTCTAATTCCATTATCCATATTAGTCCAATCTTAGTTGATTCCAATGGAATTTTTCTGACCCACATTGCATTTAAAATAAATCTGAAAATCAAAGTGAAAAATGGCAACAAACCAATTGACTAATCGACTTAGGATGGTAAGACGGATGTTCACATCTCAATCTCCTGATCAGGTACACGTAGTTTTCAGTAATGCTAATACTTCTTCTTGTAACCCCCCTCCTCTGTCCCAAAGTAATACAAAATGACACTGGCACAGCCCTATCAGTACTGGAGCACAAAACTGCCTGAAGAAAGTAAAGACTCTTTTCCCCCCCACCATCTATCGACATGCTAAATTTACAGTTTTCATTCATGTATGGGGAAATAGGTTGCGTACAGAGATGAATAAGAATTGTTTTAAAACAGTGAGTTCTCCCGAAAATTTGACATATGTGTGTGCAGAGGAGGTACCTTTATTTTCAGATGCCAAGTGAGGATTCCCCTCTAGTAAAAGCAATGCCTTCCATTTAGGTTTGCAGTCCTATGTGACAATTTTATGTGGAACACGAAATCCTGCACTGCTAAAAGCATGCTCTTTCTAGCTAACCGTGAGTAGATTTAAAGAATTCCATCATTTATACTTACTGTATCATAATTTTGTTCCAGGAAATCTGCTACCAATAATTTGTGTCTGGTTAGCAAGTCCTGAAAAAGAACAGAGAGAGAGACTACCTTTTCATTTGGTTGCCCCTTTTATTCTCAAATGTGGCTTAATATTTTTTACCAGGTCATCTTTTACAAGGTATTTCCAACATTATTTCAATAGAGAAAAAGAGTTTAAAAACAATACTGCATCAAGTTCAGCTGCTGTATGCTTTTTATGACTTTAAGTAGAATTAAATGAATGCTAGTGGAATCAATATAAAACTATTCTAAGGCTCCTGCTTCATATTCCTCTTCCCTCACACCCTTTCTTATATGGTCAGTGCGCACAGTACTTGTGATAAATTGGAGTGGGAGAGAGGAGGAAAACAAAACAACCCTTAATGGAGGGATCAAATGTGGTCCCAGGGCCAAAAGTGATCTACACTCTACCCCACAGCTGGAAGATTATGGTAAATTAAGCCAACTGCTATTTCTGATCTCCAATGCATGCAACAAGGCAGGCTCATACTCACCTACCGGCGATATACATTTATTTATTTAAAGCCTAAAAGTTAGGGACCACATCTAAGCTAGCCATTCAGGCTCCCTACACAGTCAACCCATCCCTAGAAAGGCATCTCAGATAGCAGGGATAAACTCCCCCTGCAACTGTATTTCTGCCCCTTGGTGGGCTTACCGCAACAAGTGGCAGACCCTTCCAACAGCTGAAGCTGCAGGGGATGCATCCCATCCAAAAAAGTGGCCGCCTAATCCAAAGTTAAATCAAAGCAAAATCCCCCATACAACGGTAATGCTGGTGCTCAGYGACAGAGATGAAATGTTCAGCTCCAGAAGAAGCTGAGTCTCTTTACTAGACGAATAGCTACAAATTGAAGTGGCCAGTTTGAGGCACTTAATTTTCATCTTATTGCTTCTTTCTTTTAATACACAACACTAATCACAATAAATGACTGATGAAGACCATTCAAGTTGCTATTTTTTTTTCCAGTGAATCAGTTTCTGTTACTATTTCGTCATCTTTTCCTTGGCTTTCTTACCCACCATCAGAAACTGAAGCAGATGAGTTGAAGCAGATGTGCAGACACGTCCTCCACAGCATCACAAATAAAACAAATCCTTTACATACTAGTCCTTTAATTTATTTTTACCATAAATTATAAGAGGAAAGCAGAGTGCTATAAAATCCAGTACCTCATGTTTTTTAATATATTCCTTTATCAGGCAGGACTGCAATGATCTCAGTTTAAATGGCTGAGTGCACCCAAACGTGCTTCACATACTTTTATGCAGGGCACTTACGAGGCAAGTGCAACATTTTTCAATAGGTGGCACAAATGGAATATAATCCAAAACGAGGTTTTCATAGAAAAATCACAAGAGAGCACGGAGGGGCAGTATTCAATCAGCACTCTTCCCAGCTGCTGCTGGTACCCTCCCCAGCTGATCATGTCTCTAAATGCAAGCCCATTTTCCTCTGCATTTTCAGCCACTCACTTTCCCCTCTGCTGTGCACCTGGCTGAATTTAATTAAAAAGTACATCTCAAGATCATCAAAAATTCCAGTACTTTCCTACTATAAATATCCTCAGACTTTAATGCACATTTAATTAAACCCTCCTCTGGTGCATAGACTATCTGAGGCTTTCTGCTCTGAACCAGACACCCAGATGGCAACACTACAAACCCAACACGGGGGAAACAGCAGTGACACCATGAGCTCAGTAATCCAGCCAGTAAGCAATCACAGCACTTATTTTTGTGGTATTAGAAATCAAGGTAGCTCCATATTTCATGATTCAATTGCTTCCACATCACTTCTTGCTGTTCCAGTCATTTGGAGTGATAGCCAAATAAATCAGATGAGATGAGATTAACTGCTGGTTGGTTTCCAGAACTAGCCAAATATCAGATACTAAGAGGCAATTTTAAGAAATGCAGTTTATAGATTTGCCCCAAGCATTTAAAAGGTGCTTTCTGACCTACGCCTGAGGATGAACTGCCCTCATAACTCCTCTCTTGCCAATACACATGCAGATGTAGGATCCTATATTTAAACCCTACTAAAAATACTTTTGGAGCACAGGGGACAGAAGAAAGTTGCACAGCTGTAGGTCCATGAACGACATCAACCCCCATTTTCTCTGCAGGGCTGCAGCAGCCTGTAGTCCCTGTCACGGCTTAAGTGCGCCTTGTGGGCGAGCTGCCCGCAGGCTGGGACTCGGGACTCGGCCATGCCTTGTGCTATCCTGCTTTGTCCAAGCGAGACCCGGGCCAAAGGTGCAGATCTCTTCTATCACGCTGCTAGCAGAATCCCAGAAAGCTTATTTCTGACCAGAGATAAGCACACTTTTGAGCATAGGGTAAAATGCCAGAAACATTGAATTCAAGTGCATTCTTATCCCGACCCACACATGTGTTTTTACTTGGACTAGTCTATATTTCTGTGCTATTTTCACTTTCCTAATGTTTAGCTATAATAAACACACTGACAGAGCATCTTCAAATAATTGAAAGACACCGCTATTGATTAACAAACTGGTTTGAATTGGTAATCCTGCTCAACCCAGTATTTAAGAATGCAAAATTATTTCTACTATCAAATCTTTACCTCATTCAGTAGGTCAGTACAAACTGAGGCCAGGTTTCCTATGTGCTGAATTGCTGAGCTGAACTCTAACATTTTAGTTATTCCTAAGGTCTACCTAATCATGTTTCTAATTAGCTTTGAGAGGAAAGAATGAGCAACCTGTTTCTATGACAGCAAAGAACCAACTGATAGAAGAAAAAAAAAGTTATGTCTATATTTCGAAGACGCTCTCCCTGTAAAAAATTTTCCTCAGTTTTCTTCAATTATTTTTGCAGAAGTAACCTACTTGTTCCTGTATATTAAGCCTACGGGCACCAACTTTTGCTAAAGACTACATTAGCACCTTGCAGGAAAGATGATGGTCACATACAAATTCCAAGAAATCCAGCAAGTTTCACCCAACTTCATTTTTAATAACGAAATATAGGATCTACATAAAGCACGGGCCAGACAGATCCCATTATTCAGTCCTGCAGCCACAAGCGAACCCTACATACTGCTTTTGATCCCCTGCTGCTGCTGCTTTGAAGCGACCTGCACAGTATCACCAACAGCGAGAGACCGATGGGGAAGGAAACGCAGGAGCAGCCGGCTGGCCCTTTCCAGCCCCCCTCGCATGCCAGTGAACGAGGGGCTCACTTGCAAGTAAAGAGGCGGCAGTGTTTTAATTGCCACTGGAAGGTAATATCATGGCAATATCAAGGCCTTCAATTCAGAAGGGTCAGCAAAAATTAGAGGATTTCAAAGGCAAATTTAGAATGGTTCGTTCTATTTACTGGTTGTTGTCACAAGGGGTAGTGGTTTTATTTTGGGGGGAAGGTGGGGAGAGAAGAGAGATTATGCATTTTACAAGAACTGTACATAATGCATGATTAATCCGAGTTTTAAATGGTTGCATAAGAGGTCTTGGGATATCAAGATGCAGGACACTAGTGAAACATAAATCTGGATTAAAGATTCTTTGCAGACTTGATGACTGTTGTGAATCCTGGTACAAACAGACCAAGGATTAATTATATTCTCTACTGAGCAATAAGCAAGCTATCCGGTTTAAAGGCAATACAACATTCAGTGATCACTATTGGAGGAATGCCATTTTTAACAGAACACTATGACATAGGTATCAAATAATTTACCTTGAATGTAGCAAAGGCATCAGAAGCTATATCAAAAGTTGACATTTCCACGTATTTGAAAAAGTCTCTGAACTGTTCTGAGAAAAGTATGATTTTGGCCAGCGGTTCATGTCGGATACACTCTCTTAGCATAATTCCACAGCGTAAGGCAATAAGTGGGGTTTCATATCTGCAGAACGAAAAGAAACAAAACCACCAAAACACAGAGGGACAAACGTGAATGAGCAATTTTCTAGCAAAAGGAAAGTTTGTAGCATAGGAAACGTGTGTCCTGGAGCAAACACCAACACACATTGCACACACAGTGGCTCTCAACCAGAGCACTGTATCCAACCTTCAGCTTATAACTAAGAAACAGACATACAGATAAGGCTGCCAGCATTTTCCGTTCCAAACCTCTGTCTTCATAAGCCAAAACAGATTTTAGGGTAAATGTGCATTACACCTCCCCTCTGTGAAAAGACAGTTTGGGGGAGTGCATAAAGTTTCAACAGAATTGCTTCACCCTTTAGGATTTATGAGAAAGCTAAGCCCATACAATATAACTTTCTCCCATTTCAAAATTAATTCAGAGCTCCTCAGTTTCTCCAAGAAAACTGTATCATCTCATGACCATCCCTCAACTCCCACTCTTCTTCTAGAGAGCATCACTCTAGAATATTAATGTCGAACAAGGAAGGTAGGAAGAGCTGATCCAGGCCATCTACCCATGATTAAGCTTTCCATAGCTCAGAAGATCTTTTCTGCAGTTTAGGAGGAGATCTGCTCAATCSCTCCTCTGCAGAGACTAAGGGCTTGCTCAGGAGACAGGTATTAGTTCCTCAAGTTACAATCCTGTTATGGCACAGGCTCTGCAATGGATAGGAGCCAGCACACTTCTAGATCTTGGAAAGGAGGGGGAAAGAGTTCAGTCAATCTTCTATTTCCATGAAGTCTTAATTTCTTTAAGGCCAAAACTAATCTGAAACAAAACTGTTAGAAACACAATTTTAAGAAGCCCCCAAAACAAAAGAGAAATCTAACAATCAGGAAGGACTTAAAATGAACAGACTTTAACAATATTCAGTCATGTGAAAGCAAATCACGTCCAAGGGGACAGAAAGCACACTCTGTTTCAATAAGCTGGTTATACTATATCAGAACTGTGTATTATCACCCAGAGCTTATCGGCATCATTTTTCCTCTAGACAATTAATTTCTATCACTAGGCCAAAGAGAAAAAAAAAAAAGACAAAATGCCATCTGTGTTATAAGTGAGTGGGCCCTCAAGTTACCACCAACTTGCAATTTAAAAGAATGGTAGTGTTTTGAGAGCATACCAGAGCTGCATACTTCAACCTGATGCCAACAATAGTTGGCTTAATGGAAAATGAACTGCTGATTCCAAAAAGGCAAATCAGGCTTCCCACCCTAAAGCACGTGCATGCAGTCCAGCCCCTATTTGTGTCATTTTGGGGAACATTTGCAAATCTGAACTTAAAACTCTTTAGATAATAGATATTTGATGATGTTTTCTGTTAAGATATATCTTTCCTCTACTTCACTAATAGGAATAGTAATTTTCAAGCAAAAAGAGGCAGCGTTGCTCCTAGGAGTGCAGCCAGGAAAATATTAAATAGTTGGCCAAGGAATATTTTGGTTGGAATATAAGCAAACTACATTGTTTCCAGCACAATAACTTTTAAAAACACGAGTGTCAACAGAATCATGCTTAGTCAAACGCTCCATTACCTAGAACTGGGTTACAGACTGGTTACTGTTCACACCAGCRAGGACAGTCGGGCTTGGCTCCTGCAATGTGCCTGAAAGAAGCTTACAGGCTGCCTGATCATAACTCTGTACCCACACTTCCATGCAAAGTCACCAGGCAAGCAGGAACGATAGAGATGGGTTTCAAAGTCATTTCAAATGAGCCACTATTACTCTATGCTGATGTACTCCTGCAGCAGAAACAAAATTGTGTTCTTCTCCATTCTGATGGACTTACAACTGAAAGAAATCCCCAGACACTGACTACTGGGCAACCAGAAAAGGCAGTAATGGATCTGAAATATTTCAAAACATTTATTGTGGAGGCTGAAAGAGGCAAGACAGCCTGAGAGCAGAAACATGTCTTGGTGCAATGGGAATTCATCTTGTGTGGCGAGCGCAGAAGACGGTACAAGGTAAGGAGCGCAGGAAGGAGATTAGGAAGGCATCAAGCCTGGAAGACAGGAGGTCTTGACAAACAGCTATATTCTTATCTGATTTTACACTAACTTCTATAGCTTCTTTCCAAAGCTATCCTTGGATAAACTCAAGGGAAATTTTGCAACTTCAGCCAATGCACCATTAAGACTTACTGTGCTTTAACATGAACAGATCATCACAAAACGGAGCAGAGGCAGTGACTGTGTACATTAGAGATAGCACATAGGATCTTACATACTCACATAAGATCCCACACATTTATAACTTGTGAGAAACACTGCTGACAGTGCCACAGACCCCTAAATCTGCTATAGTCACTGTACTAGAAAGGAAAAAGATATTTCAAATTACAAAGGACCCAAATTATTTCTGGGCTAATGTCTCTAAATGCAATAGATTGATACCAGAAAAAAATCTGGGCCAAATATACCAGGAACTGTATATACCAAGCATTGTATTCATCTGAAATCTTACTCGTACACAAAGCCTGCACACACAGAAAATAAGAAATTATGAAAGCAAGTCCTCACGCAGCAGGAAAGTCAATTAACCTACAAAAAAAACGTAAGCAGCGAACCATGTGCTACCTGTTTTTCTGAAGCTGAAAATCTGGTAGGGAGTATCTGAGAAATAAAATGAAACCTAAAAGGTAAAAACAATTATCACAAACTGGCAGTGCCACTGGAGTATTAGGCAGGAAATACTGGGAGGGAGATCTGATTCAGGATCCTTCCCACTCAACAGAGCTCACATTATGCAGTAAAAAAAGCAACCTTTTGTTGATACTGTTGGGAACTGACTGTCAGGAGGCAGAGGAAATTTTGCATCAATACAAGTCAAACAATGACAAGCCTTCACAATAGTCCCAGGCTCGCTCTTTTACAGCCATGGCTAAAACATTTGGGTTTTTTTTTTCCTCTCCAAATACCGTCATATAAAAAATCACTGAATGGTAACTCCACTCTTTTACATGTGAACCAAATTCATCTTCCTTTCCTTTATGCACATTTTGATTTCATGTATTTCATTTAGCATTAAATAAGCCTGAAAAGATGTCGTCAAGCCATGTTCTCAAGCGGTGATGTCTAACATTAAGTATGTGCATCCCAGGTGCATAATTCGTTGCACGCAAGCACTGCACACTGCCTGCACAAAGCAGGCTGCGTGTCTGGGACCCTACCCTGGCTTTAGGCACATGTTTTAAGTATTGTTTTCAGACATTCCTGGCAGCGGACGGATGTAGGTAAGACAGCGTTGCGTTTGACTTCATTACACTATTCAGCTGCTCAGATCCCCTCAGGGCTTGGTAAGACTGTTCTGAACTATTGCTGAAGAATTCAGTAGCGCTTTCTAAGGAGGAACTCGAGAAATGACGATTAGGGTACAGCGCATCCATACAGGGCTGAGAGATAGCCAAGAAGTCAAGAAGTCAGAGGCCCAAACTAGTGCAGATATACTGCAGGATACATCAGCTGTCTCCACAAGACACATAACTGGTGCCATTTAAATATACCCACTGAAGACCACTGATATTTGGCTTGGGTCACATACAGTGAGATGTTGTGTCTATCAGCAGCACATATGCAGAATATAAAATCTTTACTATCATCTTAATATTATTTGTTTTTACAAATGCCAAAGAATATCTGGGACTTGATCCAAAAAGTACTTTTTAGCTTTAAAGAAAGCTGAGACATAKGGAAGAGATACATAAGCAATGTGCCAAACAAAAATGAGTGAAAAAATGGGGGAGAATCCAAAAAGCAAAGACAGAAGAGGGAAGAAAATGATTGCATCTATATAGGGAATTGAAAACAGTTGTACAACTTACTTCAACAGTGACTGAGAGAATTATCATCACTGTCCTGAAACAAGTATTTTGAAGTTCATTAAAATTCAACATTTATATAAACAAAACAAAACCCATTTAACTAGCTTACTGGCTTTCTTTCCAAGGAAGCTGCTGTTCAGTAACACAAAAAAGTCAACTTGAAAAGTAAAGATAAATCACAACTAATCACAGTACTTTTAAGAGCAAGACCTAGTTAAGAACAATGACCTGCCCAGGCTCCTTGCCCCTCTGCCTGTGCGAAAAGCAGGCCCAATCCTGTCACAGGCAAGTTTTGCCTCCATGTCCAATGACAACCTCATAATTCTTTAAAACTGATATAAATCAGTTCTCTCAATTACTTTTTCCTACTCAGCTGCGCTGGAATGTTGCCCGTTTTGAAGCAAATAACTATTTTAGGAGGAAAGGAAACATGCTCTAGAAGTGCCTGTTCCTCTCCACTGACTCTAAGAGGAGGCCAGGGCATCTCACGCAGGTCTGTATTTGGGAGATGTGGAAGCTGGTTGAAAGGACTTTTACCCTCGGCGTCGTATTCCTATTAGGCAAATATCCTACATGGTGTTTAAGTATTTTCCCAACTCAGGTTGTGGAGCAAATGGTGAAAATGCAACTCTTTAGCCTCAAGAGCAAGAAAGACATTAAAAAAAAAATCATTCTCAAATACCATTATCTAAAAAGGCTTATCTCATGATTTTGAATGGCTGTTACTAGTCTAACCATACAACGAGCACAACAGTCCACACTGTTTCAGACTGTACAACTAGTAAACACACTCTTATTTTTAAATCATTTCTTTAATCCTAAGCAATCATATATACATACTCCTTTCCTGGGAGAAAAATAAATAAAATCATAAAGCCAGAAAAGAAGATCACAGAAAACTGAAAGGCTGATCAGAAAACAGCACATTTCAAGGGATGGAAAAGCAAAGATTCCTGCTAAAGGGAAGGTACTTTGTGGCCAAGCATAGAGGACAGAAACCTCAAGAATTTTAGGCCAATACTTGTGCATTCCTGAATGCTATTACAGCTGATGTCCTCACCCCGCTGCAGTGTACTCCTCTTTGGCCAGCTTACCTTGGGAACCATGGGCTTACAGCTAAACACTTACTTCCTCAGAGGTTAAAAGGAGGGGGGAAAAAAAAARAAGAAGATTTAATGCTGAAAGAAATGGAGTTCATTACTGGCATAATTTAAAGTTGAAATTCACATGCGGCTACAAGCACTTAAGAAGTCTGYCCCACAGACACAACTATTCTTCTTGTGCATTTTTGCTTCTCTGTGCTCTACCGCGTGGCGGTCCAAGCATTTGACTCCAGTTATTTACAGACATCGCTATAACTCACTGCCGCAACGCGAAGAGGTCTAAATGAAACTCAGCAGTAGCCAACAACGCTACAGAAGGGTTTAGGGCAAGCACTGAAGYCCCTGCCACATGGTGAGCAGGCAAAAACAATCAGCACATAATTATTCCAACATGAAGTTTGGTGAAGAAATAATGGCCAAATAAATAATCCAGTCATTTAAGAGTATACATTTAAGTAAAAAGCAAGTCAGTAGAAAAGAAACAAAATGAGAAATCTGGAACAAAGGCTGAAATCCTATCTATTTTTTTAAACTAAAAGTGAAAAAGTAGACCAATTGCAATGCCAATATGTGTTCCAGGCAATGCTGTTTAATGGGAATCAAAGTCAAATTAAAGCACCCACCCTTTTAGAAGCATGAATAGGATATGTGGATGGGCACTAATGTATTCCACAGTAGGGCTGCGTGTGCCAATTTGTCTTCTCAAGATGTTGTTAAATATCTGGGAAACGTCCTTTTTGCCCTGTTAAAGAAGCAAAACATATTTTCAACTGTAAAAACATGAACAAGTGATCATTTAGTACAATCTGTATTTAAAGGGGAAATGACATTTAAAATGCAATAAGTCTGTCTCTCTTTTCTGGACCCTCCACAGTCTCACCACCTGACACTTGCCATCTCTTCAAATGAGAAAAAAGGCTTTCTCCATTAGGTCGCTCTGAAGACCACTAATCCCCCCACACCCATTTATATATTTCTTTTGCCAAATGAAGATGCTCAACAGAATAAGGAGGGTGCACAACTCCCTGGATATCCTAATAAGCAACAAGAAAATACTAAAACACGCAAACAGTTGCTCTGTGCCAAACATGCTTTTGCAGRGTGTACTGTGCTTCTATAGCTTTCAAATTTAAGTAGTCAAGCCAGTACCAAGTACAAAAACGCATAGCCTAGCTTTACAAAGCTAAGGCTTTTCATTATTCTCATGTAATCAAAGCAAATCTGATCTTATTTTTGAAAAATCAGGGTTAAACTTAAACTGAGCCCAGCTCCTGATACACAGACTGATTCCAAGAACATCATATACATATTATTTTACCACAAAGAATAAAATAAGTATTGCTGATAGAACGGCTATGTCATATGCATAATGTTTCTACTTTAGTCACAACTAAGGTGGGAAGGATCCTTAACTTTGTTCTACATTTCTCCTATAGCTAGACCCACATACACCTGCAAAATCATGCTTTGCAGTAAAATACTTCCCCACGCAGACAACTTTTCAGAAGGTCCTTCCAAATTATGCTCTATCCAGCCATAGAGAGTTTGCCAATACCTCATGCATTATAAGTCCTCTTCCTCCCTCACCGCTTTTTCCCCCAGCCACAAGAGAGATCGACGTGAGAAATTACTGGAGGGGAGAGACGGCTATACTAATGACCAGTAACCAAGGCACTGAGTAAACAGTGGGTCACTATGCACAGGGCAACCTAAAGCAAAAGGTTAGTTATAATCCGTCCGTCCATGCTCATTGATCTGTCTTGAGAGGACAAACATTCCTTGGCTAAGAAATTACTGAACGTTTTAAGCCAAGGAGCAGATAGTTCCACACAGAGGGAAATTCCCTAGTTTCACCTCTACAAATAAATCACTGCTGAGAAGCACAAAATATGCTGCTTTCCTAGTCGTTCCAACCCAGCTGGCCTGGAGACTCAGGGACTAAGGGAATTAAATAAGAGAATCAAATCAGATCCGGCCAGTCCATCTGACTTTGTCTGCAACGCTTTTGACCCTTGGCCATGCTCTTAATTAGCTAGTTCTTTATACAAACATCCCATCCTCCCCAATCTTTACAACACCCATAACATATGTCTGGAATCCCATGATCCCCAGCGGCCGCAGCAGTTACTCCAAAATGAAAAAAATCCAAAAAGAGAAGAGCTGTTGAAAGGGAGAGACAAAAATGGCCAAGAATTAAATGATTTTCCCTGCTAAGCCAGAATTTATATCAGCCACTTAATATTAGGTGCACTATGGCATTATATCCAATAGCAGCATATTTTCTAGAGACCAGCAATCGAAAGATAGTTGTGAAAACCAAAGAAATTGGTCTCTCTGGGTTCTTCTCTAGGGAATGGAGGCAGATAGGAGGGAACCAAGGCAGACTTCCCTCGACATCAGACACATACAAAAATTGTTGGAATACTTTTGCAATGCTTCTCACTTGGAATCTGCAATCCAAGTTCACCTTATAATGAAATACATACAATAACTGAAGCACAAGATAGAAAGGCTATGGGCGGAGAAAGCAGAACAGCTAGACATGAACAAGACAAACCCAAAGGATGCCATCACGTAAATAACGACTTGCAAGATATCTATACCATAACGTAGCTCATATTTCATGACAAAGTAAGGGAAAATTTTTAACATCACCAGTCTTGGGCTTGTAGCTATTTACCATCTCCTTTTATTGGCTTCAAAGCTTATGAACCTGTAGGTTTACATGCTGTTAGTAACACACTTCTTTAAACTTAACTATTTCTGTATGCATGCTTTCCTCAACGAATTCTTCAAAGCTCACCAATAAATCTAATCTAATCAGTCTAATCCAGATACAGTGCTTCTGCTCAAACCCAACTTCATTTTTTTCACAACAGTATCATCCACAAAATAATACACTCTTTCTTGAGCGACAGAAGCAATAAGCCTTTGTTTTCTATAGATGTGTGACAGAGACATGCAAAGACATGACAGTCTCCCCTACACACACACACACATTCCCCAGCCACATATGCTACAAGTGTACTGGCAGATGAAACAAGTGAGATAGGTCTTGAGCTCGAGCTTCTGCTTTTTTCTCAGTGGTGGCATTAACTTTGGTCTCTTTCCTCTAAGCAGCCACCAGGTTTCATGAAGTCTTTGAGAATGTATCTTCAAAGATAAGTACTACTGTGCAAAATTGGGTTCGAACTGGCCACCAGGTGCAGCAACTTTTTGGAGGGTGAAGGGCAGCGCAGAGAAGAAAAGGAGCCAGGCCAGGCCAAAAAGATCAAGTAATTTACATAAACATGATTACTTGAAAATCTGATTTCTGAAGGAAATTTCAAATTTTGTTTTCTATCATTACATACTGATCACAAAAATAATTTGCATGTTGAAAGGTGATGAAATTGCTTGGTCAACAAGGACATCTAAATGACAATTATGAACAATAAATTAATACAATAAATGCAAGCAGAAAACTTGATAAACTAAAAAAATATATATATGGAAATATGAAGACAGAGCAACATCTGCTCTTACCAGCCTCTTTTTCAATGACATTTAATTTTACTGTTTTGCTAAAAAGAATCTGTGTAAAAGTTAAAAGTTTTGCTAAACAATTGAAAGGCTTTATCATGGAAAAAATCTATTTTGCAATAAAAGTTATTAGAACTACGTTTATATGAACTATGCTATTAGAACTATGTTTATATTATGTTATTAGAACTATGTTATATGAATAACAGTGATTCAACAACATGCTTGGTGTTTCACTCAGAGTTTGCATTTGAAGACTGAGGGTTCAATATATAGATACAGAATTTCAAATCTGAAAAAAGCAATATAGAATGTCAGGCACCTAAAAAAAAAAAAATGCAGAAATTTCCCTTCTATGGAGCATTTGCTAATATCTTCTCTTCCCCCCTCTTTTTTCCCCCCACTTCAAACAAATTTAAATTACTGAATTCTTATTTTGCATTAAGACATTTAACAGTTGCATGGGGGAGCAGGGAGATAAATTAAAGGCTATGAAGAAATTCTAGCATAAAAAAACCCCCACACTCTTGAAATCAAGACCTGAGGAAGAGTGGGAAAACTCCACTGACAACAGTACTTCCAAAAATTTATTTTAAAAATTAATCAGTCCCTTGAATGCTGGTTTCACTCAGGGTGCGGCCCAAAACCAAACAAAACCACCCATCATTCCTTCCTTTGATTCATTTTAGAAGTGGAAAGAGAAGCAGAGCAACAACAAATGACTTTCATAACGGGAGAAACCTTCCACAAGGAAGTAACTCCCCCCCCAAGGAGGCTCCGCCGGCATCAGCCCACCTCTCCAGGGACCCGATTTTTTAATGCTGCGGCCACCCTGCCCTGCATGCTGGGTACTGCCCTCTTGGCCTGGCGGCTGGGAAGTTCTGACTGCTCAGAGATGCTCAGATGCTCTGGATGATTCGCCAGAGTCAGGGAAGCAGAGAAATTGCAAAACTCCTAACAGTGGTCCCTGGAGGCAGCAGCCCGGCTGACCTCAGACTGCAGGAACGCTATAGCATCCTGTCAATGACAAAGTTTCTTCCCAGTTCCTACCAGTTAAAAGTCGGTTAAAAGGGTTTATGTTTATCTTAAATGACAGTCATCTTTTCTACTGTAACTTCTCTTCTCCATATTTATATGCAAGTCTAGTTATTTTAATCCTGCTAAGTTCTTGGTTTTAACAACAGAATTGTCAATGAGTTCCATAGCCTAATTATATACATGTTTATTCAGATTATTTTTTTCACAGTTGGCAAAAAAAGTTATATTCCTTTCCTCTTTTATGCAAAGAATTAAATGGGGGCAATCCAACTTACCTTGTCATTTTCTATCAGTTTTTGAACACCTTTTTCAATTCCTTTCCTTCCAACTAAACCATTCCAATTTTTTCAGTCTTTGTTCAGATGAGATTTTCCTATGCTTCTAATTATTTTCATTCCATGTCTCTGAACCCCTCCTAAATCAGCCACAGTCTTTCAGAGATGGTGGCTGGTTCTAGTTGCCCTATCCCAGAGTAAGAGGTTAATCACTGCAGCACAAGGTCATAAACAACATTCGCAGCATCCTGTTTTGGTACACATGGCAACATTTCTTTCTTGGTTTTGTTTAAAAATAAATCAAGAAAGTTGAATAGGATGCAGCATAGGAGCACATCTGTCAGTATACTGATCAATCTACAACAGCTACTTTCTTCAGCAGGTGAAAAACAGTGCAACCGCAGGTTTTTGAAGGCATTAAAATTGTTTCATGAGCTTCAGAAGAATACAGCTATACTTACTGGCAACACTGGGACCAAGGAGGTGAAAGGTTTATGCACATTGACCTACCTCAAAATCTATCAGCTGCAAGTTGGCAATAAGTGTCACTAGAAGGCCACTGTTGTACAGTTCTTGTGCCAGCTGAGCCACTATTTCTGTGGGTGGCTCCTTGTCTGTGGTACCACACAGAATTTCCTTCATTGCTTGCAGGGATTTTGACACTTCTTCTGATGCCTGTGGAGCAACAGATAACGTTGTTGGTTTTTTGGGGTTTTTTTTGAAACAGGTTTTATTTATTTTAAAAGACAAGCAGTTCAAAACCAAAGCTTCTACTCTATCTATGATGATTGCATCTATTATTAAACAATTTAATATTTTTAGGTAGTCACTCAGGCTGGACCATTCACACTGGATCCTGCAGGTCTTATGCAAACACACAGGTGTATTCAACTTAAATACGGTATGCCCTCAGTTACGGACCACAGGCATAAGATAGAGTCAGAAGGGCACTTATCAACCTGCGTTAGCAGGATCCTCCGCACTTTGGGAGACACGCACCAAACGGGGATACTGAGCGGGCAGACTCCAGCCGCCAGGGGTGGAGGCTACAGGGCCTCCCCATCCGGGACTGCTGGCTGCTGGATTATCCTGGCTCCTTTACAGATAATCCAAATAAATCCTGGTAACCTGGCCACTTGGCATTGCCACTACTTGTTCCTCCTTGTCACCTATGCTCTGAGCCAGTATCTTCAGCAAAGACTTTCTCTACTGAGCTCCCAGGCACTGAAGTTTCAGGCTGGGAAATAATTA
Source organism: Apteryx rowi (assembly GCF_003343035.1). Taxonomy (NCBI): domain Eukaryota; kingdom Metazoa; phylum Chordata; class Aves; order Apterygiformes; family Apterygidae; genus Apteryx; species Apteryx rowi. Next base: position 56,275 of record NW_020450552.1, read on the forward strand.
AACAACCTAACTTGCTTTCAGTAAAGTTCAGCAGCTGCTACCAAACAAGCTAAAATAAATCTTTCATCTTCTACTCCCACCTAGTTCATTTTAATTCAGTGCAATGTTTTAGGTGCCTAATCTAGAATACAAGTCAGGAATTGCCTTATGAAAGCTTACAATAGAAAAATAAAAGAGAAATGTGTATAAACAGGCAGTAACTTGGTGTTCGTGGCAGTCAGCAGACTTAAATTAGATTTGAATTATAATGTCCCACTTTCAAAGGGAAACAGCCACTGGCTACAGTGAGGTAGCTCTGTCTCACTCTCTCCTTCTAGGCTTGTTCCATTTTATATAAATATATGTATATATTGTTCCATTTTATATAAATAAAGACTCCTTGGCGCAAAGGCTTAATTATTTTTTGTTTGTTTGTTTGTAATCCTAAATGCTCTAACCATTGGGCTACGAAGGTATGGCTCTCTCCGGGTCAGGGTATACTAAACACACGCATGGCCTGCAGCTAGAGCATATACAGGGTTGGCTGGGTTTTTTGGTGGGGAGTAGGAAGCAAGTAAGGAAGAGTTTTGAAAGCAAAGCTGAGAACGACAGGAAATTCCTAGGCAAGGTGATGAAAGTTTCTGAAGGAAGGACAGCATTTCACATCTATATTGCAAAACACTTACTTGAAGTGAGTGTTTGGTTAGCTAAGCAGGAAAAAAAAAAAATCCAGAAAGACACACACAGAAAACTCAAGAGTCATTTGTAAAAGCTAACTGGGCATTAGTGGATGTCCAAACCTAGATCAATAATTTCAGTATCTCTCTCACATAAACTGAAAGGAAAAAAGTCATGCTTTCAAATGTCACCACTCAATCTGTGTAAAATAACCCCACAGTGTTCAGGAGAGACATCTCTCAACTGGTGTTGATCTCCCAACATTTTTATAGTGATCTAACTCCTGGATTTTATTTGTATTAATATAAACCTAGAAAAGGCCACCTTCACATTACATCTACCCGGGAGATTCAAGCATCCATTTTGCACAGTATAAAGGTATGTTCTCCCCCAATCTGTTTGTACCTGTTTGCAGTTTTATACTGGTTTAGATAGGCCAACATGAGTGGCATGTAAATGAATATGATTATGTGGTAACTTCAACCATAGTAGAAGTCTTTTTGTTCCTTAATGTGGCTCAATAAAAGAGACTATTTTTAACCTCAAATGTTAGTGGTATGTCACTAGAGCTATCCCACAGAGTACAGATGGGATTAACAACAGGGGTGCTATCTTGTGAACTGAACCTCTAAATCTTTATAGGAACTGTGCAAATACTTTCATATCCAAGGAAAAAAACATACATTTTTGGCTTTTCACCTGTTCTGCTTGGTAGGGTGTGAAAATCTCTGGCATTCTGTGGTTAAAAAAAAAACAAAAAAAACCCACTTTATTTTCCTTTTAAATATAAGTAGTCCTTTCTGATACATAGAAGATGTCTGCAAGACTCAGTTTTAGGTTTAGTTCTTGAAAGGGAGGCCAAAAAGTACACTGCTGAAGGAGAAAGAGCAATTGCAGGACACTGCAGTGTTGATGGGGTAACGGGGCACCACAGCTGTATTGTCCGAATCAGTCTGCCATCTCATCCTCTCCTTTCCTTTGCTTCTTGTACATGCCATTTAAATTTCATGTTTAACTTCCTCCCCCTTTATATTCTCTGGGATATCCTGTAATCTGTCATTCAACCCTCCACCAAAAGCGACTCCTGGTGACATCTAAGTGCCTCTCTTCTATCCCTATCCCACAAAATCTATCTGTAGGGAAACTATAATCCCAAACACAGATTCTTCAATTAACGACGACTTCGAGCCTCCACTATGACATGCTTCCTACTTAATCTTACTACATTTTTAGAATAATACCTTAAGCACATAAGCACTGTTTCTGGGATAGAAACTTGCTCAAAACTCAGAGGATAAACACATTCCATCTCAAAACAAACAAAAAAGCAAGTACATTCACTAAAATACCCAGAAAATAAGAGACAACAGAAAGGTAGCTCTAGAACAACTTTTCATAAGAAGCCAGGTGGCTCCTGACCCTCTTTAGGAAAATTTGCAAAAAACACTAACCGATGCAAACCTCAGCAAGACACCCTTCCCCCTGCAATGCCACAAACAGGATTTCAGTGACAAAGAGAGAGATGCAATAGAAACTACAAAGTCTCTTATGACTTCCATGCTACTGTTCATTTTACATCAGAAGTGCTCAGATCCAATGGCGACAGTAACAATAGGAGAGAAAAAGTGCTGCAACTGTCACTTCACTAAAAGTTATGGAGCAAAAGAAAAGGTCACAGGAAACATCTAAGCACTTTAGCCATTTCCCTCATTCTTCCAGCTAAGCACAGCCTTCTTTCTGAATTATTAGGCCATGCCCCTCTAGGTATATTGCATCAGGATTGAACTTATTCCATTATATTTTGGAGGAGTCTGTTAGAGTAGAGGAAGAAAAGAAGGAGGAAGGAAGGATTACTGACCTTCACAGAATCCTAAATAGAACAGTTTATATTATGTACAAATGTCAGAAGTGGAATATGTTGAACTTCTGACAACTAGAGTTACAGAAAGGGTGAACAAGCAGAAGACGAAATGCAAGCTGATTCCCAGCACATGCATCGATTTAACATTTGTGTTGACATCGCTGCACGGGCTTCAGGGTCTTGACCTCCTAAAGCAACTCGCTGGGTTGTGGTCTTCATTTCTCCCACGCGTGCTCTACACACATCTCAGCTCCCTACCTACGAACTTGAGAGGATTCAATCCCACTGTGGCACACTCTGAAATTCAGCGTGAGTACATGGGTACAGCATGAGTGAGTTACAAGCGTAATCTGTAATAGCTGCGTAAGYGGAGAGAAAGAAAGAGCAACCGATACTGTTCTGATCAATGACACTGGAGGCAGAAATGGTGAAAGCTTTGCCTCAGATGAAAACAGATGAAAAAGAGGGCAATTTTGCCAAGGATGGCCATTTCTTCTCTGCTTTAGCCCGACACAGGAAATAACATGGTTATTTATCCACAAAGAACAGTTTGTAGTGACAGGCAGCCCACAGCAAGCTTGTGGAGACATTTTGTGTAAATGTTGAAATCTAACAATTCCTGGATTAGTCTACTAACCTTATGGACTATAAAGTCAGCTTTGGAGCTGGAGCGCAGACAGAACAGATAAGCTTATATAACTTCTCTAACTTAAATTAGAAACATGTTCAGCCTCCCCTGCTGCTAAAGTAGGGGTTTCGTCTGCGTTAATATGTCTTTCCATACTTTTCAACAAGTTCAGCAGTTAGCTGGACACTTCGTGAGCTGAAGATACTTAGTCTCAAGTCTGGTTCCCTCACGGATCTCACCATTATTGTCTTAACAGGATCACAGCAGAAAGAAAGAAGCTTTAGATCACCATGGCTGTGAGAGCAAGTTTAGTCCCTGAGAGCATATTATCAGATGCTAAACTGATACGCTATTTGGTTTTGTTCAAGCTGCTGCTTCTCTTTAGTAGGAGGCCATTTCTATTATGTGTCTACATCCAGGCCCTGGCACCTAGTCAACTATTAGACTTTTTAGGTGCTAGTGCAACATGTGCTGTAGAAAAAGGTCACTTGAGCTGAAAGCAATGCGAGGCAGGAAATTGCACCTCTTAGTATTTAAAAATACTTTATGCTTGAGGGCTTTGTAATTCTCTGTGATTTGAAAGTGTGCATTATTGCTCTGACCTCATGTCCACTTTCCTTTTTAGTGCTAAACATGGCTGAAAATGCTCAAGGCTATATGATCCCAGCTCTTCTGGGAGCAAGGGGGCAAAGATGTTTTACAAGCCGCCTTCTCCGTTTCTCCTGTCTATATGAAGAATTTCTTCCCAGAAAGACCTCAACACTTTTCTCTCCTATCTGCAGCCTAATACAAATCTGAAGACCTGCTGATTACGTTGCAAAGGTCCAGTCTACATTACAAAGTGGCTAATGCTACTGTGTCTTTATTGAGATATTTCAGTATTCCTGTGTTATAAAACATCTTGATCTTTTTTTACCCCAGGGCTAACACTAGGTTAAAATTTAACTTGCTTTGCCAGGTCTAGAATACAATTTCTTAGTTTTAGCATTTTTTTTGGTACTGATCTCTACAGGAGGGCCAAAGTGCATAACAATGTTCTTGGGGTAATCATTCAGCAGGCTTGGAAAAACCATATCATTATTAAGGAATGCAGCCTAAACTGTTACATTTTTCTCTATATTCCACAATTATACAAGAGAGTTTAACAATACGTATCTTTCATATTAAGGGATTACAAAGTGATCCTATGGGTCTCAAAATTTTTCTATTTTTGCAAAATATCCCATTTTCTTAGAGAGAGATTTTAAAGAGTAACATGGAAGGTTAAAACAGAGGTCTAATCTGTTGTTCATGCAGAAGGCTGAATTTTTATTTCCATAGTTACATGATTTTTTTCCATACTCAAAGGCCAAGCTGCCTTTCCTGCAATACTGCTTGTGTGTGTTAGAGCAAAATACACAAAGCAGATATTTTGTTTCGAAAATAGAAACTTTGCACAAACAGGTTTTGAAAAGTCCCATAGGACATCGCAGGGATGCTTTAACAAGAGGCCCTAACTTTAGCAGCTTTACTTAAATTTCTAGCAATACCAACCAGCCTAATACAAATCTCAACCTCTACCTATAAATTTTGTTCTGCCCTTCTCCTTAGCAACAATCTACAGTAAAAAAAACACCACTTACATCAATTTCACACGTATCTTAAAAGTGCCGTATTACGTACTGATCCAGACCTGTTAGGCTTGTCAAAGATGAGATAAATGGATCTCCTGCCACGCAGTGTAGATTCAGTTATCCCTTCTTGTTACTCCTCTTCAAGGCAGATTACAAAAGCCATAAAGGGAAAAGCGTCAGGCCTTGACTAACCAACAGCCATGGGCTCCAATGCCTGAACTGCAACTTTCATAACTTTCCGGATGTTACCTCTGTTTCACCTCTGTTCCGCAGACAGGTCAGCCAGCTCACACATATGTGCACACATATGTTACAGGTCAGAATGGCTTATTCTTACCTCCCTTCACCCAGGGACTTAATGCAACATGTATGACCACCCTAACAGTGAGAAAAAGAATCACATGAAACTTTGCCACCTTTCCAAACTCAGATATTAAATATACATACGTCAAATACCAGGTTCTGATATTTGGCATCTGCATATTGGTCAGGAAATGCTCAACTGTTCATAAGAATATGGAGAACAGGATCTTACAGCTATTTGTATCACTAGCATATTTCCAGTGCACTGGAAATAAAAAAAAAGTTGCTAAATAAAAAATACCATTGCTATTTTACACAGCCACATAGAGTAATATACATACAAAATCTGCCAGTGTGATGCAAGACACTCAAATGCACAATCCAGTGAACTTCCAGTATTGCATGTTACACATTAGGACCAAAAGCATACGGGTCCTTGGTTTGGCTTTGTCTTGTTTTAGCTTACAGACCGATTTAAAGATATTCTCACTGTCTCCTAAAAGAAGAGTAGCAAAACACTGCTCCCTACATGCAACTGTAAGGACTCCTAATAGCAGACTCTGAATCCAGTATCCGTGCAGCTTCAAAAACATCCCAAACTGACTTACTGCTGGTGCAACTCCATGCTAAAGGGGTGTACAGGAACAAATTGTGAACTTCAGCAGGACATTTAGGATCAGCAGGCATGAACTCAGTCTCTTGAGTACTAGGCCATAATATTTTGCTAAAGGAGGTTGGTAAAGACAAGCTAGCCAAACATACCCAATAGGAAAACTCCTTCTAAAAGGCAATCTCATTAAATGGAAGAGACAGGTTTGCCCTACCTGGGCATGGATTCCTTTCCCACTTTTAATCATGCACATAAAACAGAACTAGAGGTTGTAAGGTGCTTAAAAACAAAAAAGCAACCAAGAGAGCCAAGTTTTACACTCTTGGCACCAGCACCTAACCTATTAGTATCTGGAGTTTCTCCCATCTCTAGAGCAATTAGCAGAACGGGGCAGCTGAAACACGAAACGTTCCACCAAATCTCAGGACACGTGCGTTTTGTGCAGAGTTAGAAGTAATGGGGGCTAAGCCCTTCTTATCTTATTCACTTGGCTTCACCGTACACCAACGACGTCAAAGGTAATTTTGCAACTGATGTTGGCAGGTGCCAAATCAAGTCCCCAGATACCAGCGTTCCCAACAGCCATGCAACTGTTCATCCATGCAAGTGCACATTGCGTTGTCTGCATGCACCGCATCTTATAAAGAGATCCCCACGCACTTTATCAGCAGAGGGATGATTGTTTGGGATATATTAAGGCTAACTAACTATTAAAATACTGCTCTCTTGACTCTTCTGAGCTGTACCAAATTTGGTACAGTCCCCGGAGACGAGCAGAGGACAGGTTACAGTGATCTATCTGAATAAGCAGTCTTGTTACACACATTTAAATGCAAGTGGAAGAGGCAAGATACTTCAAGTCATTTTACTTCCAGCTTTGCTGCATTTCTGAACACTGATTAAAGGCACTGAAGCCTTGCAGTTCTGTCTGCCAGAAAAACACTCACCACAGAGCCCCGAATCAGTTTTAACTCACTTGGTTTCAGGTTCCACTATAAACCCAAGTCTTACACAGTTTTTGGCATAGCTGGTCTATCTTGTAGCTCATCTAGGCCAAGCGCAAAGGCAGCTTAGGCCAAGTTTCAAGGGACCCCAGATCAGTTTGCATTTCTAAACTAAAATGAAGAGTCACTTTAAAGGCTTTTCTTGCTGAGCTGGTTCAGAAAATGTTACCAAACCTGTAGGCACYGCAGATGGCACTGAGTCACGGGCGCCGCACCCTCGCATGTTTGGTTAACAGCGAGGGGAGGATGTTTTCAAGTACATGCTTCAGTGATATACTGTATGCAAGCTGAACTGCTTTATGCTGACCACAAGACCTTAAGAAGTCAGGATGTCACTCTCTTTTTTCTGAGATGGGTCATGCATTCAGTCTCTTAACGTCCTTTACAACATCCATCAACAGCATCCATCAACAAAATACATGACTGCATATCAGTAATAAATTAAGCAGTATGACCAACATGTCGCATGCTGTCAGTTCTTCAGGTTTCTTTAACAAATCTCCCATCCACTGCTGCTAACAGGGTTTCTCCTCCCCTGCTCCCTGTTCAAGCACATCCTCTAGACGGTACAAGAGTTTGCGCCAGAAGGAAGAAAGAGGTGCAGAGCCTAAGCAAAAAGGCTTTGCGGAAGGCTTCATTTCCTAGGTTGTTAAACACTTCCCTTCTCTTCTAGTTAACCCCCCGAATGGGTACTGCTCATTAAATCCAAGGCACAGTTTGGTTCCATATGAGTGAGATTAACTCCTTATGAAGTTTATAGCATTCTGTAACAAATGTAATTGCTCTGCACTACACCAAAATCCGAACAGAATGTCAGTGGGGCAATTGCACATGTCACAAGAACAACTTACTTATTTCAGATGTTGGGAAAGAGGTGGATGCTGGATAAGAAAGGCTTTAGTCCACTTTTCCAGTCCTGTCTTACCCTACTTAATCCTCTAATTGTTACATTTGCTCTCCCAGTGCTGCAATACCTTCTTTGAAGTAGATTTTTAAAAAGGAAAAGAAAAAGAAAAAAGAAACAGAAAAAGAAGATATTAGAAAGAGCACTTCAGAGGAAAAGGGGCCATGTGGGGTGTGCTCTATCAGCCTTCAGAGTGTAGCTTAGAAAGCTGCAAGGCTTTAAACACCATAACTCCATGCAAGCAAACAACCCCCCTCTGCGGAAAATAAAAGTAAGGAATAAACATTCAAACTTAGCCTATTTTTCAGTTGACAATGTATAAAAAGCATTATGGCAACRCTGCACACATTAATTTTTTTTTTCCCCCCAGAAAAAGATACATGGAGAAACTGGGTCAAATTCAATCCTTACCTAAGATGACAAGCTCTACTGCAATCAATAGACCAGCTTGCACATGCTGGAAAAAGTCTGAATGTGTCCTATTTTATGACTAGTAATAAGCATCATTCAGAAAAAGTGTAAACTTCTGCATGTTATGTATGCATACAATACATAAGAATATGTCTTGGAAAAGATGTAAAACTGCCTTTATACTTACATGTGGCATCTCTTTGTCCTATCTCTCGAGTTGCATCCTCCCCCTCTTCCTGTTCCTCAAAAAGTCTTAACTAATTTACTGTTAAGCTGTCTCTACCTGTGTAGGGCATAGCTTGGTAGGAATGATCATTTTTGCTCGATTTAAAAATAGCACCTCTGAAGCCCAGATGGTTCTCCACGGAAAGTCACATGAAGTTTTACTAGACCAGTCAGGTCTCTCCTTGCCTGACCTTGTACCATCTCAGCTGCCCATGGCATCTTCACCTTGTAGTTGAAAGCTCAGCTCAAGAAAGGAAACAAAGTTCTCCTCTTTCAGTTATTTAGGCCTTGCCACTCTCCTCTGCCAATACTGAAGGTATTAGCAGCTGTCTTGGCCCACATATCACATTTGCTGTATTACAGTAAGAGCTAAAGTGTCACAGGATACATCTCCTCATTCAGGTCTCTGAAGCAAGCTCTACTTGGCAGCTGTTTTGCAAGGGAGCAAGATCAAGGACACTGGGAGTCATACTCCTAGAAGTCCTGGGAACTTTGATTTCCCAGGCACAGTGGCACCTCTCCAGTTYACGTGGCAAATGACAAGGAGACAGAAATCAGAAAAATCTGAGAGCCCTGATTCCCAAACTGCTACTCTCACAGGCCCATAGGCGCCAACAGCTTTGACAGTGTAGGGCCTGGGGCTCCCTGCAGGCTACTCTAGGACAAGAACTGTGACCACCCTTTTATCAAAGTTGGACACTTTTCACCTCCCTTTGGAACATAAATTGGAGGTAAAATTCAAAATCTTACAAGTCTCTGTAAAGCACAAAGAATAGTACTGCACTTTGCTTTTGTTTCCAGCTAAACTTCTATAAACATACTTACCAAAACCAGCAAAACATTATTTATTAGTTTAGTGGATGAATAAGGTTTGAAAACCAGTGAACCAGTGAAAGTCCTATCCTGGTCTTTTCTTCCCCAAATCACAATGTAAACAACATTCAAATAAACACAGGTCTACTGGGCTCACAAACCTTGTGTATATATAATAAGGGACATGATGGCATGATTGTTTTAACAAGAGGTATTTTCCCTGACAAATCTTAAATTTATCTTTGTCACAGTACTAAAGATCTTCCCTGTGATTTACTTCCCTGAATGCAGGACCATTAATCAAGCTATTTTCATTAATAGGTAGGATTTATTTCAGAGCAGCTCAGTGCAACCATTTAAACGACAGGTAACATTACTGAATAAACTGAGATCTTCCCTTCAGCTTGGGGAGAAAGGCCCTTTGTGCTTCCTCTACACGCGAGTGCAAGGTCCGGATTCAGTCAGCCACGTGAGCATACGTGTAAATGCTGCCTAAAACAGTGCCACTTTCTTGACTTTCTGCCTTGCTGCTGAAGCAACTGTCTTGTCCTCCTTTCCTCCTCTCCCCTGACCACTCACGTTCATCCCATTTGTGACGGCAACCACCTCCATACAACCACGATAAACTAGGGTGGAGAACACCAAAAATTACCCCCCTTCTCCTTTACGCAGGCTAGATCGGTGTGTGCATGGTGGGGGGATACAGACAGAGTTACCAGACTGATGGTTTCCCTGATCTCAACCCCACCTGGCCCCACGACTACCAATCTCGCACAAGGGCAAAACACAAGGCCAGGGCAAGCGGACTGCAAGAGAGGAGTAGGGCTGCTCCCCATTAAAAGCAGCACGGATTTATGGATTAACCTAACTGCTAAAGTGTTAAAAATATAGGACTATTCAAAGGAACACAATTCACACAATTCTGTCAGGTTTTTAGATAATTTAAATGGCCTGTTTGTATTCCATTCAATCTAATGCAAAATAAGCACTGTTATGAAGTTTGCAAGCTGTTTCCATCTTAATAAACCAGGGGAAATCTTTTGCATCTTTTATTTTGTGAGGAAAATACATACCAGCTGTTCTCAGTTTTATAAAAAATTTAAATCAAGTTTTCAAATTTCTAAGAAGCCTGAATTTCTCCTACTTTGTCACTGACATCCAAATAAACAAAAAAGCTCAAAGTCAAAATCTTCAAAACCACAACTCAGAGGAGTCAGACTGCAAAGCAAATAAAAAAAAAAAGTCTAGAGCTTCTGCCTTGAATGTCTTCTTTAATCAGGTTCTGAAGGATGCATTCAGCAGGGGAGGGGAGAACCTGTTGATTTATTTATTTATTTTCAGTTTTAGTTCAGAGTCAAACTCTTTCAGAGCTCTTCAGTTAACTGAAGGTATTTCAGAGCAAGACATCGAATACCAGAGGCCTCACTGAAATCCACGTGACTGGTGTTACATAATTAACACACTCGGAGCTACTCTCCTTGAACCTAAAAGTTTCAAGAGAATTCCACTAAGGACACTAAGGGAACTAAGGTTCATTTCTAATACAGCTCATACACAAGCTGGGCAAAGCACAACATCTGACTACAAACATCAGCTGCATCAAAACTGCTTCAGCATAGCTTATCAGCTATTTCTGTTTTCACTGTCATTCAGCTTTACCCTGAAACTAGTTTGCTGTCAATTAAAAGCACATACCTCCTTTGGCCTCTACTACAACACTACAGAGGGTCAGAGCCTCTGATGCAAAAAATTTTGTAAAGGTTTTGACTTTATGGAAGCACAAATTCCTAAGTGGGAGTATTTTCTATGCTGGGGTGCACCTTCCTAACTGGTCACTGGAAGAGTGCAGAAGTGCAGGGGCCAAAGAAACTCAGGTCTGTGTCACAGAGTTAGCACCAAAAGCAGGATGCAATATTATTAACAAAAAATGTAGCACCATAATTAGAATATGAGTAGCAGAGTTCATTTAGGAAGGGTGAGCACAAAAAGTTTGGAAAGGATTGATAAAGTGAGATCTCTTTCATATGCCTCTAAATACATACACTTATGCTGGCTGATGTGAACAGCATTCATTAGAATTAAGTTCTGCTGTGTGGGTACCTACACTTTAATTGGTGGTCTCATTTATCACCCTGCTAGAGCAATTAGCAGTAAAATATTTTTCAAATAGTCTTGCAGGCCATTTTGCTAGATGTGTTGCTATTCAAAGTAGTAGTAGTTTACTTTTCTTTCTGGATGAGGCTGCTGGATCTCAACCTTTTTTTTTTTTTTTTTACTCCCACATCTGTTGCCCTTTACTTATGCAAAAGCTCACTGGTTTCAGCAGAACTCTTCGGACATAAAGTTACTTACATGTGAAAGTGCCTGCAGAATCAGGGCAGCAGGTGAACACAATTTCATTCCCTTTATGCTGCTGTTCCCCCAGTATAAAAACCTTATCGATCTTCTACAACATTACCTCATACCTTGTCTGTTTTTTTTTCTTGTTTTTCCAATATGGCCATGTTTTCTTTCAGAATTTTCACAATCTCAGCAGGATTTTTGTGCGATTTACTAAACAAAGGCATGTTTTTTCTTCACCTGGATTTCTTCTTTCAGTATAGAAGAGGACTGCCTTAAACCAAATGAGAAACAAAAATAGCTTTTAAGGTTTATACAAAACTGCAATAAAATACACAAAGACATTATGTACAAGAAACAGCTGTGCCTCAGGCACTACATCTTGCTGCAACTACTCATAAGCCACACAAATTCTGGGATACAGCTACTGCAAGCTCATGCAAGAATCACAAGCCATCATGAGCATGTTGAAAGCAGCTACTTGGCACTTATGTAGGAGCTGGGTGCTCTCTAAAGCCTCAGACCTACAGCTCATGTTCAGTGCTCCGGTGAGTCTGCATGCAATACATCTGACATTTTTGGACATTAAATATCTGGCAGGTTCCACTGCATTTCTGGGGGTTGTTTTGTTTGTTTGTTTTTTGCCAAGCTTTGCCAGTGTTACCTAGATGCAGAGGAACTTCAGAAGCCAGCATACCAAATGTGTCCTTTGTTTAAAACACTGCAAGATAAGGTCCCAGCTTCTCAGTCACCACTCATTCTTATTCAATTGCTTTTTTTTTTTCCTCTCTCCAGTCTAAAGGTTCTTGAAATGAAGTAGTTTAAGCGACCCCCTAAGTCTGACAGACTTCAAGAATCCTTCAGTACCTGCGGGTTCAGATCCCACTTATGTAAAACTTTGCCTGACTTAAATATGGAACAGAGGATCAGGCCCAAATATGGACACAAATGTTTTCATGACATTTAAATGAAAGACAGAGCATTTTAATGAAAATATTTTTGTTTGTTTAATTTAAAACATTCTTCCTCTGCATGGCTGGAAAGGCAAATACCACATCAGTGTATAAATACATGAAAGAAACCAAGTAGCTTAGTTTTAGCAGGTTTCTGATCCTACAGAGCATTAAGTTGTGAACTCCCATGGGTTTTGCTGAGGGGCTGATACAAATATCTACTGAAGTAACTGGAAAAGACTAGATTATGCTTCGGTTAAGCCAGTACCACTTTACAGGGAGAGCACAGCATCATTCTGGCCTGCATTGCAGTTTGCAGGACATGAGGACGACAAAAAACACAAAACCCAAAAAATAATCTCCAACCTTCATCTCCTTCCACAACAAAAGACAACAGTAACCATCAACCTCCCACATACACGTTTGCAAGATTACTTGTGAAAGCACACATATACACAAATCACTCCAGTTTCCTTATTCTTTTTCATCTCTTACAATTTAAAAAAACATTATACAAGAGGTTTTAAAGGAGAGAATTAAATAAGCATAACATATATTAAAAAACAAACAAAAAAAAAGCAAAGCAGAACTGTGTAGCATTTTCCCAGTGGTCCCAGAGAACACACTTCTCTCACGCTGTTGTTGTTATTACTGAAATGCTTCCGAGTCTGTCATGAACCATGATCCCATTTGTGCCACGTATCCAGGTGGTACTAATCCCAAAATATTGTATAGAATTAACACACAGATTATATATACACTTTCTCTTACAAATAATAAATAGCAATCATATAAAACTGTAAATTTTGCTTCCAAACCATAGGAGTACTTAAAAAAAAATCCAGACAGACTCTGCCCTAATATCTTGTTAAAAACATTTCAAAATATTTTTGCATATTATCTTTACAAGAACAGTTTTTATTACATGAAGGAAATATTTTAAAATGTCACATTTAAAACGAAAGTTCCTTAATGGTATCCAGAAAAGATGAAATTGTACATAGTTCTTCATTTGTTGCTAGGTTAGTTTTACAGAAATATTTTCACATTCAGCTTCTGAAAGTTCAGGTTTCCATTTTCAAGCTCTGTGTGGTTCAGTTCAAACCGATTTTTATTTCTGAAGTTTTGGCTATGTAACCTTCAATACTTGGCTGAGCTCTAGACCAAGGAGGCAAAACGAGTGCTTAGCACTGCTCCCATGGAGCTCGTAACTCTGATTTTTGGCAGCACCACCTTGACTAGCAATGGAGCAGAGTCGCACCTCTCGACGTGCCGGCATGTAAGACTGACGACCAGGCATACCCAGCAACTAGCTCACTTGGGCACGTTCACCTACATACATGTCCTGGGAAAGAATGAGCCTCTCACCGGTTCACTTCATGCTTACAGCCAAATCAAGCCTTACGCAATAAATTTGTTGGAAAGCTGCTAGCAAGCACTCTACAACCCCAAGTATTCGGCAATTAAAAGATCAGCAGTAGAGAACACACTTAGCAAAGGACCTGATTCTGCGTGGTTTTATTATCCGTGAAGACAAGGCATGAGGCTATGAAGATGCATGAGAAGGATCCTGACAGCAGAAGCCTAACTGGTATGTTGCATTTTAGAAAAAATTATTTTCCACCTAGGTGTGGCAGGTTAATTCAGATTACTAAAGAGAGCCTTTCATCTCCCCCTTCTAGATGTCTCCAAACGAGGAAAAGCATAAGAGGAGATCATTTAATTTTTAAACCAAAGGAGTCACAAACTACAAGTTCTGAGATTAAAAGTCCATATTTCTAACTGGTACATTGACTATGTATTACAAACGCTTCCCTTCCCCCCCCCCCCCAAAAAAAAAGAAATAACTTACATACCTATCTAGAACATAATGTATGTATTTAAATAATCACTGATGTTGCTATAGCTCCAGCATGATTTTCTAGTGCAGTAGCTAGACTAGGACTTTTCTGCTGTATAGTCCCAGCTCACCCCTGACTCACCACAGCACTGCTCAGTGATAACTGATCCTTAAACTTCACTTCAGATCCTACCAGTATCCTAATCACAACAGCAAAATCACTGATAATACGGCAGGAAGGGACTCAGGAGACTGTTGGGTTCGTCTCTCTGCCAAACAGAGCCAATTCTCCACTTCATTTATCAATCTTACATACAAAGCAAAGCATCCATTGTATGCAAGTGGAGGGAGATGGAGGGGAAAAGGGGAAATGATGGCCATTAATGGACAGAAACAGGCATCTAAGATCTCCCTGGGATTTACTCCTTTCCAGGACACAGTATTTAACCCATCAGCATCTGGCAGGAGTTTCCATTCATGCAACACTTCAGAAAATATGTAGTGGTAAGGTTACCATCAAACTCAAGTCAGCTTTCCCTTTCCATGCATGAATCTCCTAGTGGGCACGTGCTCTTCACAATTACACACAGAAGCAAAAGGTGGTAAAATCACTTTGCTGAGGTTTGGAAGTTGCTCCCCTTAGTCTTATTGCTGGCTGTTCCACAAAACAAGGACTCCTTCCCTCCAGATTTGTTTCTCATGACTGGATTCTCTAGCATCTAAGAAAGCATGAGCTTTGGCTCCATGGCTGGGGCATTTCTACCCTGTCCTCCTCCTTATATCACCGCTCTTCTGCCCAAGCTCTACTCGGAAGCTCTTCTCTTCAATAGAGGCACTAATCTTGCTTAAATTTCTGATTCCTTCATCACCTATTTTCATTTAATTTGTTGGACCTCAGTATTTTCCAGACACCAAGCCCTCTGTCAAGGTTGCTTGAAAGGGACCAGTAAGTTCAAAAGCTACCACTGGAAGAGAAGTGGGATGAGAGATGGACAGTGTGACCGTATACGCTTCATTTTTTCCAGCAACCTGTCTAAAAATAATTGAAAAAAGACAAGGAATGAAAACTGAAAAAAGCAGCACAGGTTTACCAACAGTAGCTCATACTGCAATCTCTTGTTAAGAAAGCACATTTTTCGACACAGGAAATGCAGTAGATCTCATGCATCTGAGGAGAAATACACTAAATTGAATAAAATGGAAAACAATCAAAGGAAAACTGCAGTGTAAAGGGAGGCTGATTTGCTGAGAAAGCCACTAGCAATTTTGAGACTGGACCTTATTTAGAAAGCTGTAAGAATTAAGAGCCTACTAACAAATTCTGATGACACAAAACTGGAAGGTATCAATACCAAAGAGGACTGAAATATCACTACCTAAGGAACTGGATAGTCTCAAGGACTGAAGTAATAAAATGGAATAAAAATTAAAAGTATCAGGTAATGCACTTATAGACAGGAGAGTATCTGCTTCAAGCTGAGGAATTACCATGAGAAATGACAAAGAAAGTCACCTGGTGACTATACCAATATTTTACAGACAGGAGAAAGACAAATGCAAATCTATGATGAATTAAGAAATTAATTTCCAGTGGAAATACAGTATTCACTTTTTTGCACAAAGTATTGATGAAACTTCACCTGGACTACTGTACACAATCCCGAACACCCACAGTCAAATAAATGCCACCAAAATTAGAATTGGTGCAGAAAAGAACACTAGGATGGTGAGAAGAATGGAAAGACTATCATGTAAGTGGACACTAAAATTGCTCACYTTGGTTAGCTTAAGAACAAAAACACAAGGAAACAGGATTATAGTGAGCAGAAAACCAAGAAGTTATTTCAACTAATAAAATAACAACCCATTATTTACACGCAAACAAATAGCTATAAACTGCCAATGAATAAACTTATGCTGAAAATTGAAGGTTTCTAACCACTGGAGGAACTTTGAGAGTTTGAAATAACCAGGCACGACACAGAGCATCTGTTCATAAGTTTTTGACACAGTTGCTTGGCAGCAAGGGGCTGGGCTGAACGAACCCCCTTCCTACTCTCCAGGAAACCTTTTTCCATCTAATGGTTATTCAGTGGCATATGTTTTTATATCATCAGAAATGCCCTGCAGTCACTTCTAATTTCCTAATGTGGAACGGCCAACTTCTGTAACACTAGTCATGACGATGGTAGTTCACCTGTACTCTTGTCAGGAGCTGAGGAGACCAAGGAAAGAAACAGCTCTATCTCACTGGACCCACTTTGACCGCCTCAGAGGTTGTCTCTCCTGCTCACAGGGGAAACGCTCGCGCAGCACGGTGCAAGGAACAGTGCACTGCCACAGTCTGCTCTGGCTACCGCTACAAACGGAACATTTCAGCCTCCAGTGCTGGAGAGTCCAACATGTTTCCAGAGCCCTGCTCTCCCAAAAATACTTTCAGGGAATGTTATTCAGTGGAAAAATGGTTTTGCTTTTATTTAAGTGACAAAGACAGCAAAAGACCATTTTAAAGCACCACTTTTTAAATGTTTAGCCATATCTGTTAAAGTCAGAATAAAGAAAGAAAAAAACAACATTTCACATAGACTAAAGCAGTTAGTTGAATCCAGAGGCATATGAGGTTTACCAGAAGTAAGTTCTAGGGTATTCAGTAGCTTCTCAGAAATAACACAACAACCCTTTATACTCAGAGCATGCCCTCCCTCAGGGACCTCCAAATCTGCAAACATTTAATTAAGATGGAAAACACACTTCCAAAAAAGCTGCACGCATACTCTTACTCTCCCCTCTCTACAAAGGGGAACCTGAAGCACAGAAGGATTAGAAGACTTGACCAAGGCCACATAAAAAAAATCAGTGGCTTTGCCAAGAATAAAAGCTAAATCATTTGACACTCCAGCCTGTGCTTTATCAGCCATCAAACATCTCTTCTGCCAACCAATCTGCTCATAAAGAGAATATACTTTAAAAAAAAAATTAGTGCAGCTAGAGTTCTTTAATACATCTAAGAAGTGCACTAAGAAATCTAGTTCTGTTTATAGCCACTCTCCCCAAGTTCTTCTTTGCTATTAATCATATACTTTCTTAACAGATTACAGTGAAGCTGAGTTTTTAAGAACAATGAAGGAAAAATGTAGACAGCAACATTACTCTAATCATCAGCCGATCCCACTATAAAGTGACTCAGTTAAGCAGTTCAATAGCAAACACTTCCTCCTGCCCACAAGCAGAAGAATGAGAGCATGTGATCCAGTCGATGCATTCTTCTCAGATGTTCCTCTGGACAAGCAATTTGCTATTCAAAAATGAATGAGTGGATAATTTCCCTCCCTTCAAATTGAGACAAGCAAGGATCACACATTTGTCTTTTCTTACCTCTCAGGCTTCACCTACTTATCTATCAGAATCAAAACATTTTATTAATTCATCCTGGGTGAGAGGTTCTTTTATAGAAAGAAAAAAGATCTTCATTTTCTATTCACTTCAGTGTGCATAAAACCCATACATTTGGGGTTTTAATTAGCACACTTTCATCACAGTTTTGCTAGATGAGTCTCTACATAATGAATGAGATGCTTCATTCCCTCTTCCTTACTTTCTCCCACAACATTTGGGAAAGTTGTTGCAATTACAGGGTCAAGTAGTCAAACTGGGAAACGGAAGACACATGAACACCTGGGCAAGTCCAATCTGTCCACCCATGTGCAGTTTCCCTCCTTGGATCCATGTTTCATTCAGCAAGCAGGATGAATCAGGGCTATACAAGAGAATCTACATGCAAAAGCCCCAACAAATTGCAGATTTTGAAAGGTAGGTTGCAAACGAGACAAAAGATTAAGAGAAGACAGAACAGTTTTATGTTAGAATGGATGAACACTGTCTCTGCTCTGCAACAACATTACTCCAAAACCCAGAAGTTCACTCATAATAAGCTTTGCAGTTGGCTACTTGTTGCATTCCTGACTTTGGAAGTACCTGGAATGAAGGTGGGTACTGGGTGAAACTTTACCTTGAAGATGCAAAACACTGCAGTAATGCTTACTACTCCCCCGCAACACACACCTTTTTAAACAGGTGGCATGTGTCTTGAAGATCAGACACTGAAAATGTACAGGCAATTCTGCCCTTAGTCTGTCTACCGCTATAGAATGGGAATAATGATATCACTTAATTGTATGATACTGTTATAAAATTAAAGGCATTGATGGTGATGACCACTCAAGTGCTGTGATGTTGCTCTATAGAAGCACTCAAAGAAACTAAACATTTTATATTTAATTGAGGGTTTGGATGCCATACAATAAAAATAAAAAACCTACATAGTCTCTCAGCAAACATGGGGGATAAAATGAAACACTGAATAGCTATGTGGTTGCCGAGGTCACAATTTGATAAACGCTTCATTCCACAACAGAGCCATCCTACCCCTCGCCTAGTCACATCCCCACACCACAACCTTTGCTGGACTGGTACAGCGTTTTTGCATGGCCATGTGGTGAACCAGGCCAAGGAACCGATCCAAGATAAAGAAAAGCCTCATGGGGGAAAAAAAGGCAAACTGGTTTCCAATCCAGTTCATAGTCTTACAAACAGTTGTACCAACACAACAGGGAGGGAAAAGAAGAAGGAAGGAGGGTAGAGAGACAGCGCTGCTGAAGCAGACACTACAGCCGAGACATTCCTCAACCTAAACCCAGGATAAGGCAGTGATCACAGGGAAGGAGGTGCAAGTGTGTGATTATGTAATTCAAGGCTAAACCTTAATGGGTATATCCTCAGTAAGGACAAACCACACTGATACAGATAAATGCCAGAATTAAAGTTAGGAACATCCTGAGTGTTTGACTTTGCTGTCTAGTGTGCTTTTATTATAGCAAACCCTGTGCTACAGCACCTATTACAAAACATATATTATAAAACAATATTTATGTGTTACAATGCTATATAACATTCAGATTCTAAAACCATGCAGAAGTTTCATCCATACTCATACTTGCAAGGATCATCTTTGTACCACAGGATTACACAGACTCCACCACTGATGCTAACAAACTAGCTAGAAGTAGCAGATTATTATGCCTGTGTTGAATAAAACTAGAAATATAAGAAACCAGTGGATCTTACAGTCACTAAATTTGGCAAGATTGGCGAGAGTCGAGAATATTTGGGATCCCTAATTCCATTCATCAACAAGAAGGTCTTTCAAACCTAACAAATTAAGAATTCAATTCTATGCCTAATTGTAGTCCAGAGCAAAACTCCCACAAGCTCAGCAGTGCAGAAGGAGGTCTCTTAACTAATGTTTCTGAAGTGCATACAATTTTAAGATAACATCCTTTAACAGCTTTTCGTTTATTTAAGTAAAAGGGAAAACAAGTTAAGTTTCCATTTCTAATCATAATAATAACTGCAGAAATAATGGAAACTAGCTATAGAATTTAAATAACATAGGCAGCAGCCAAGAGAGGATAGGACTTCCTCTAAATCCATTCGTGATGAATGTTAATAAGGCTTTTGCTTTTTGTTTCATATTACTAAAAGTTACCTCTCTAAACGGCATTAACCTGCCTGTGTCTTTAGCAAGCCAGATACAGTACTTTTAATAGCTTCTGAACACATTAAAGTAATTTGGTATATCACTCATTTCACTTTACTGCTCAAATTACTCCAAGAAAGTCTTTATTCAGAAAACCTTCCCTCAAGTTCAATGAAAGTTTTGCCTGAACACAGACTTTACAAAAAGCCCATTTCATGGAAGCAGTATGTCAGGCTGACAAGATCTATTAACTATAAATAGAGAGATGGTCAACTGACATACATAGTTTCTTGTGACAATTCACACACATACTCATCTTACATTCATCTCTAACAGCTCCCAAGTTTCTTCTGCAAGTGGCTACGCTCTCATTC
Source organism: Apteryx rowi (assembly GCF_003343035.1). NCBI lineage: Eukaryota > Metazoa > Chordata > Aves > Apterygiformes > Apterygidae > Apteryx > Apteryx rowi. Next base: position 76,347 of record NW_020450552.1, read on the forward strand.
CTCTGCATCTCAGGAGAAAGTCCGCAGCTGCAGGCAGTCAGCAGAGAGGAGCAAGAGAAATGATATAGTGCAGATATTTTATTTTTGGAAACCGCACTGTAAATAAACCCATTTCCAGAGATCTTCCATGGACACAGAGCGCTTGGTTGCAGAGCCACTGCCTTATGCAACAGAAGGAGTATTGTTTAGGGTTGCCTTTTTTAACAAGCCACTCCTGGTAACGCAGTTTACAAAGCTATAAATAGCTAACGGCGCAACTATAGAGAATAAGTAAGTGAGCAGTATATGCTGAAAACGCTCTTGCTAGCTAGCAAAGGCAAGTTCTATCAAATCGCTTAACTTTATGTAATTCAGAGGCGATCCGAGCGCCTACTCACCGCGCAGAGGCGTCCGGGCTCGCCTGAGCCGCGGCCGGCAGCTCCGTGCCGCGGTGCTGAGGACAGCTCTGCGCCAGCCCCGCGGCCGCCGCGGCGCCCCCGCCTCGCTGCCCTTCCCCGCACTTGCGGGCCGTCCTCGTCCTCCTCCTCCTCCTCGTCCTCGGCGCGTGGCAGCGAGAACCAGAGCCCGGCGCGCAGCCTCCCGC
>NW_020450552.1:77347-96436 GCF_003343035.1 Apteryx rowi
GCCTCGTGTCCCCCCCGGCGCGTGCTCGCCGTCGCGGCGGCACGCGTGTCCAGCGCCGCGACGAGCCGCAGCTCCGCCCGCAGCCTCGGCGAGGGCGAGAAGTGCGACGACCTGGCAGCGCTGCCGCGGGTTTCCATCGCCCTCCCGGCCCGCAGCGCGAGGCGGGCACCGTGCCGCCCTCGCGCCCCGCCACTGCCGCGACTCGGTTATTCACCGTGCCCTCCTGCCCAGCGTGCAAATAAGGGAGGCGACCTACGCTCTGCTCTTCCAAGAGAATAATATAATCAGCATGCTAACGCATGAGCTCTTTCAGCAGAAGGAGTCCTGCCCGGAGAAACCCGAGTCCCTGCTGTTTCCAGCCTGACTATAAATTACAACGTAAAGATCAGAACACGTTTTTTCAGAAAAGAAAAAAAAATTGCAATACACTGAGCAAAATTTAAACTCCACTGAAGAAATGTGTTAGCCTACTGTAATTTTTGAAATGGTAATGTGACGGGGGGGGGAATCATGCAATAAAAATATTCTGAAACAACAAGTAACACCAGCTATTAGCAAGCACACAAAGCAAAATGCAATTAAGGGAATTTTTAATGCTCYACTTTTCTCTCTCAGCAGCTATTTCCCAGCAAGTGCCACATCTATGCAAAGGGAATTGCTAGTGGCTTTCCCCCACATGCATCAAGAAGAGAGAAAAGAAACTGCTTTCCCGGCCACTGCAAGCAGTGCAGGGTTTTAAATACCATCCTCACACAGACCTCTGTCGAGCCTCAGCGCAGATGAGAACTGCATGTATATTTATGTTGAAATCACCAGCTCAGGGCGAGATTTCACCTTCTGCCCCCTCTTTCTTAGTGTCAAGTCCAGCCAAAGTTTCACATTATTAAAAATCATTCTGTATATGAAGACATTTGTGTGAGAAAGCTAATCTCTGCCTGCACTGCGTATCAGCATTACCTTCCACAGCCCCGGCARATCTTAATTCAGGGCTCACCTGGGGCAGCTATTCACAGCCCTACGGCAGAGGCAACAGAGAAGTACGATGCCTCGGAGAAGTGTTTCTAACCTCATTTCTGAGGGAGGCAGCCGAAACATCAACCTTTTAAAGAGCTAACGCCCCTCACTAGCAGCACTACTTCCTAACCAAGGCAAGACGCGCAGGAGTCTTGAAAGAGTGTCACTTGGAAGAGTCAAGAACCAGCAACGCGCCTGGCTTCAGTCAGCGCTTGTTCTTTTTTGGGCACAGCAGCACCAACGCGGTCCCTGCTCCTTTGCCCTCGCTGCATACTTCTGCACCCGCGCAGGAGGCACCGAGCTGTCCTCAGATCAGCAGGCTCGTGCTCTTTGTGAAGCACGTTGTGATTTGTGCTTATGCTTTACATAACAGATCATCAGGACAACTCATCCCTATATTTTTGGGTTGTCCTGAAAACCAGCTTCTATAGCAGCCCTGGAAAACCTGGGCTGGTGCTTTGCACCCAGCAGCGCTGCAATGAGGGGCACAAGCGGCATTTTGGGCTCCAAACTGATACTGAAACATCCCTCCAACATGGACTCAAAGGCTGGATTCACCTCACTTTGCTTCAGCTGTCCCCAGCAGGACGTCTCTTGCAGGTAAGTAACTCAGGTTGCCCCGTCAGTGGCCTACAGAGGGAGGAAAGCCCCACGAGGGGCGTCGTGGACACCAGCTCAGCTTGGGATGAGCAGCCTTCAGGAACGGTCCTGTTGGCCGCCGGCCGCAGAGGGCACGTGGGTCACGCTGTTCCGATCCGGGCCATCGCCCCCGCAGTGCCCGGCTCGCCCCCACCCCATGGCTGGGCTGCAAACTCGAGGGGGACCCATCTGCACCGCGGTACCTTATGCTCCTCCTGATGCTGAGCGTGGTTTAACGGGGTGCCGCAGCCTTCGAGCAGACACCAAGTCGGACGATAAAAATAACTGCCCTGGGGCTCCTACTGAAGGTACTGGCTTTTCCCAAAACAGCACAGACATCTAAGTCTGTTATGTCATCGATTTCCTCTGCGTATTTTGATTTTCAAGAGAATTAACTCCTGTTTTTCCTCTAGCTGAACTCTCCCTAGGGAAATTATAACCTTTCTGTAGTACACCCATCAACGCTTCAACAGGTGAAAAGACACCCCTCTGTTGCCGCTACAAGACAACGTTCAGTGCTGCTGTGCACTGCCCAGCAGTTGCTTGAATAACAGCAGAAAAAGCTGTTTTCACCCCACTCACAGCAGTATTCATAGCCCGTTGTGAGTAAGAACACTCTGTAAACCTAAGATCATTACCTGGAAAGCCGTTTTCCTCCATTTCGGACTCAATCTGCCCGTTTTCACGGCTCGGAGGAGCACGCTGTGTTCACATGCGCTCAATTTACGCTTCCACTCYGGCAGTCTTCTCCCTGAGGAAATGCTCCGTAACCTTAACGGTAGCCCTTGACACACAGGGACAGCAAGAAACCTGCCTGCCACCAGCCTCGTGCTGCGGACAGGAGACACAATTCATGGGAGAGCGCCGGAACGGGCAGGGGAGACTTTTCCTCTCCTTTCCCAACATGCCGTTTCATCTTCCACGCAATCAATTCCCAGGTGCCAGGAAAAGGCCCTGAACCACCCCATATAAATTAAGTGGTAAGTACTCAGTGCTCTTACCTGTTATTTTTTTTGTTGCCAAGAGGTTATTAAATATTTCAAAAGAAATTATGTTTTCTTCGGTTTGGAATTTGTAGCCATCTCAAACGTGGAACGACCTAATTGCGAGTAGTCAACAACTCTTTAGACTCTGAGTACACTGAAAAAAAAAAATCTCTGTATGTTGCTAAAGGGCTCCAGCCTCCACATCTTTAAATGCCATTATACTTTCTCCTTTAAAGTCAACACAGGCCTCAGGCTAAAGCATGGTTAGAGCACTTTGGAGAAATGTTTGCCCTTGCTTTCTTAACTTAAAATCATGCCATCTAGAAAGGACCAAAGGGGGGGAAAAAAACAGCCCATTATTCCTACCCTTTCTATTTATTCTCTACAATGGAAAAGAGAAACCACAGAGCTCAAATGATGAGCGTGGTAGTAATAACTTAGGGAGGCAAGTAATAAACATGTAACGCGTATATATAAATTCTGCTCATTTAATCACCCACTTGCAGGCTGCCTACCTCCTCCAAGGCTACTTCTGGCATCCCAGAGCCCTGAGCGGTCTCACGTAATAACAGCCACAAAAAAATGCCTGCCTTCCCCCAAAATCGCTCGGTGCCAAGGCCCCAGGCAATCAAAAGTCAATTCAACGCAGCAGCAGGTTTAGTTGTGTAATATTGGATATCAAGAGGAGAAACTTCAGAATACTAAAAAGATCCCCCCCAAAAGAAAAAAAAAAAAGCTAAAACCAAAAGAAAACCCACCCATAGGATTTCTTCCTACTTTTACAGATCCCAAGATATCAGAATTACAGTTTAGCAGGTGGGTGTGGAGGGGAACTAAAAACACTTTACTTCTGTTGTTTATCTCCCTTGTAAAGCTGCTACACTAACTCAAGGCATTTAGCTTTACGACAAAGCAGTATAAAAAGTGGGTCCATTTAAAAATCGCGTAAAATAGGAGGAGAGGTTTTTATAGTAATGTCATGCTTGTATATTATAAGCTTTCAGAGCTTCATTTTTCTCAGCTCCCTTGTAAGAGTGATGTGGCCCTTCCAAATTAATCACACACACACGCACACACACACACACACACACACACAGACACCCGCTCTCTCCCCTACAGCCTTGGAGGGAGAAAAGCTCGGAAGTGACTGCTGTACACCGAGCCCACAAAACAGATAGCTGCCCCGAAAGACAAGTTAACATTTGGCCGCTCATGCAAGCTCGAATAAGGTGAAAAGGGATACTATACTAGCTGTGCAAAAGCAGCTATTTTTCCCTAGCTACCTTTTCTCCCACACCCATCTGCAAACCAGCAGTGCTTCTGGCTTAAGACCATAAAGTTGAGATGTCCCATCTGAAGCAGCGGGCAACGGTGAGCAATCAGAAGCGACAGCTGACCTGTAGCGGTATTTGGGCTAAAGCAAGCAATAGGATTTAAATGGAGGCTTTGTATATGCTATCCTTAAACATGAAAAATTGTCTTCAGCACGTTTTCCCCCTCTTCTTCCTCCTAGCTCCCTCTAGTGAGCTTCAGCACATACTGCGTTTTGCTTCTTTATTCAATGCCAACATAAGCATTTGCTTTTTTTTTTTTTTTTTTTTTTTTTTTTTTTTWAAGACCTGCACAAWCTCTCACAACCTGCTCAGGAGTTTTTCCTGAACATATTATCCACATATACTTTACCCCAGCACTCAGGCACCAACAYTGGCCTCTCTACCAGAAATATGAAATATTGTGCATATGAAATACTGTATGTAGGGGCCAGCACATTTAAAATTTTATACATCTTACAGACATCCATTAGCTCCATTCTTTTTTCTAAGTAGAAAAAGACAGCTTAAATGTATCCTATTCCTTGCACATCCTCACCCCAAACAAGAATTTAGCCCCTAAGTAGATTACTAAAGCCCAGCAGCTGAAAAACAAAATACAGATGTAAACATCGTATCTGCTCTAAAAAGTAATTTAATGAATACAATTAACATATTTTATATGTACTGTGTCCCAGCATAAAACAGAATTAAGAACTTCTCCAAACTGCTTCTATCCCAGCTCTGTATGTTGGACCACTTCAGGGCTATGTACTTAAAAAAAAAAAAAAAAAAAAAAAGCAATGTTTGTTTTATTTGTAGATTTTAAAATGTGAAAAAGAACTCACTTCAGAAGAAATCAGAGAAAGAGCTTAGCTGAAGATCTAAAATTTAACCTTTCATCACCAGTGTACCATGAGAGGCCCAATCTTATATTATGTATTACAACACATTAAAAAAAAATCATTTACAGAAACAAAAAAAAAAAAGTTATACATAGAGAAAAAGCCCCGACTGTGCAGTATGTTGGAAGATAGCCCTTGCATCACTCGTAGCATCTTTCTTCATTAGATTTCAAAATTCCTTCATGTGCATAAAAACATTTACCTGCCATCTCCCATTTCTGAAATAGTCAAACACTATTAATACTGTTCAGTCCTCTTCCAAATACCAAATTTAATCATCAGTTTCTACATAATTTCAGCAAACAATTTTCTTAACATTAGCCACAAGTTAGTAAGACATCATGGGGTCCTGCAAGTTAAGACATCTCCTTGCAACATGCTCACACGCGCAAGCAGATGACAGCCGTTCCTTACAACTTCACGTGGCAATGGAGCCGAACTAACCAGAACTTCAAACTTCCCAGCAGCACTCAGAGCTAAAAGCTGTGTCAGTGCATATTCATCCTACTCTAATGGTGAGGTGCACTGAAAATATTGCACAGAGCAACTTACTTTTGAAGATGATAGTTTCTTTACACATAACGCGTGGCTCTGTTTTTGAGAAAAGACAGTTTTGGAAAACAGAGAACACTGGATTAAGGTTTTTCCTCTTTTAGACCACTCCTATAGAAGTCTAAAGCATTTGTCATCAGATTTTCCTTAAGATGACTGGCAAACAAACAAAATTAAGCTTAATTTAAAACCAACGTTAAACACTCCTGTGGAGCACTGGCTATGATACCCATTTTAATATGAGGAAATTGAATTAGCAGCAAGCAAAAAAACACACAAAGATGCGCCCTCTCAAATGTATTGTTAGAGAATGGCGGTAGATAAGAACTGTCACTCTGGATCAGGCCAAAGCTCCATCAAATCCCATCTCCAAGTACAGCTGACCCCACATGCTGAGTATAAAAAGAAATACATACCAGGAGAAGGATCACTCTACTCTCCCAGCTTCTTGGCAATTAGCACATTAGAGATCTCCTGAAGTTTCATCCAAAATAGTCATGCTCATTAGCTACAAATGGCTCCACGCCCATTAACTTTAAAGATCAAAAAGGAATAACTATTGCTGGTCTTGGGAAAATTTGAAATCATATCTGCAGTACTTCGATACAGCAGATTGCTTCAGACTGCGGCTTATTCTTAAGCCTGAGCAACCCAAGAGCTCCAAGACAGCTCTTCTCTCTAGATCTGCATCAAGACGCTGATTTACTGCATTCCAGTTAGTTACTTTTTCAGGGCAGCAAAGGCCAGAATTTACCCACAGAACTGTTTTATTTTTCAAGGGATTGCCTCAGATAAAAGAACAAACCCTATCAGGAAAGTCTGATACAGAGGTAGGATGTTGCCCTGATTAAGGAATGGGCTCAGAACAAAGAAACCAGGAGTTTCCAGTTGCTTCACACATTTTTACGTGAGCTTGGAAAAGCCACTTAGTCTCCCCATGGGAAAATGAATGCATTAAATTATAAGGTGCTTTGACATTATAGTGATGGAAACCAAACAAACATTAGACAAATAGGCAGCTTGCTAACATCTCCCTTTTCTTGCCAAGGGGGATAATCATCTTATAGCTTCTGTGATGCATGACCCCCAAAACCAGACCCACAGACAGAACAAGCTTCCAAGTCTGGTCTCATGGAAGTCAAATGCCCTCCTGAAAGAGAAAGGCTGAACCAAAACCAATAATATTAAGCTGAAAGAGTGTAAATGGCTGCTTTCAGATGAGGAATTGCAGGTTTTTCCAGTGTTAAATAATGAAACCTAAGCATTACTATAATTTGCAAAAAAACAGCTGCTATTTTTAAACAAGCATTGCTCTAAACTGACTTGCCCAAAGTCACACAAGGAAATTCTGGCAGTCTGTTTCCCTGGAGAAAGAGAACTCAGATCTTCTCATATTTTTGTTCTCTCGTAGTTACTGTCCTGCAATAATATTAGTTTAAAACATGAGATCAGGGTAGGGAACCTTGAGAACACTTTGTCTAGCTCATGATGCACGCTGAGACATCTTCTTTGGAAATACTCTGGAGTCCTTGTTTTGGTAAACAAGTATGTTCATCCCTGGCCAGATTGTAAATACATTTGCCTTCATGTGATAGACACAGTGTCATGCAACACTGGATGCTTGCACTTTTTGTCCCACAGTAAGGCCATAATATGACTGCAGTGGGATCATCCTTTCTCTTATGTGATGAATGAAACCTGTTGTCATTAATCCTCTACCATAGGCTTTAGTCACAGAAAAATACTCTTCCAGGCCCAAGACGGAGCCCTCCTCTGCTTCTCTAGAAAGCTACGTAGCCAAAAGTTTACTATACTAAGCTAATTAACCTGTACGGTGTTCTGTGAAGTTCAACACTTTGGGAAAGGGACACTGTCACTCCCCACTGGGGAAATTGAGCTATCCATATTCCCACCCTACTAAAAAGCCATCCACTGTTTCCCCCACCTACACTGACCAACAACAGACGTCACAGATTAACTACCACGTCAGACACACACAACCACAAAGTGTCCGATAAAGCGTTGAGTTCCTTTATTTGTAATGAATAAGCCAGGGCTATTCCTCGAATTCCCTAAAGGCGGCAGGCACATCGCAGACTGGCACTCCTTGGGGYGCGAAGCCTGTCCTGAACGAGAACCAACGCGCAGCAGCGAGCCTGTCTTCAGCACAAGCTCCATTGTGGAGGAAGAAGAGCCAAGGCACCTAGGTGGGCTTTGATCCAACTATGCTCCTGGGTAGCCTCTGACTGTGAGGATCCCTGAACAGCCCATGACTTTCAACACCTGGAAGAAACAACTCGCCACATGACAGAAATGGCAATCTCTAAATATATAGGATCAATATATCATCAGCTCAAACACGGTGATGGAAATCTCTTTGGCAAACATCACTCCTCGGCATGTCTCTCAATGAAATCTGACAGCTTTTTCCTTCTGCAGCATACAGCTCTATACTCACAAGCATTGCTACACCCTCTGGAAACAGTCCAAGAAACGACAGTTTTCTCTTGATAATGGTAGTTTATATAGTTGTTTTCCTTCTACAGCTTTCCTCCTTACAATTTTTGTCCTCCCACATGTGTTTTTTGCAGTGTGCATTCAAAAAATAAATTTTCCTGCTATCAAAATCTATACTTTTGAAGGGTAAAACACTGCTACTGTCCAATATAAATAAAAACAGTCATGATTAGCACTGAAAGTGAATAAGGTATATCCAATCAATTGAAAAGGGGGTCTCAAACTCTATCAGCCCAGACACGAGAAGTTAGCCAATATTTTTCCAAAGAAATAGTACTTATATCACAGTCAAAAGCTATCTGATTTTCAATACCTGCAGAACACTTTATCTAATTCAAATATCCATTCAGGACTTCAGTTCTCCCTCTCTCTCATATGACTTTCTCCAGTGCCGTGCCCAAGCCCAATGTCATAAGGAGACAAAATTTCCTATCTACTAAATTGAGCAGAGCTTCCCAAGCCCAAGGACTTGGAGCTGTAGGCTTGATAGTGGGATTGTGACAGAAAAGTCCCCAAACCACTTCTTTAAAAAACGCAGTGATCCTAGGGACATCAAACTGTCCTGCATTATTGCCAATTTTGGAATTTCCATCCAAGTACCAATGAAAAGAAACTGCTTATTTTCCGAGAGCAGGCAGAGCCCCATGAGAAGGTCAGCGAGTGAGAGACGTACCAGTTTAACTGTCCATGATACAGCAAGACAGCCTCTACAAGCTGTCGTCACTAGACGAAATTACTTTCACAAGAACTTCCATTGAGACTTCAGCACACAAAGAATTGTATCCAATCAGCTGCCTATTAGCTAAGTAACTAAAGAGGTAAACGTAAGCTATTTAATACTTCATTGTTTAACCCAACAACCACACTACCTACTTCTACATTTCTCTACTAAGATATATATATATGCTGACAACACAGCTAGGAACTTTCAAACTAATATGCGATGAAAATCTGTGACAATTTCCACAGAACTGGTTTTTCTCTCAAAATTGCAAAAAGGTTTAATGCTCCCTATATACTTATGAATAAAACCTTATCTGGAAAAAAGAAGTTTGAAATCAGATAGATTTTTCCCTCTTCTCAAAACAAGAAATGAATATATTTATTAACAACAAAGCATTTCAAAATTTAGAGATCTATTCTGGTTCTCAAAAAGCATGAATTATTGCCTGATAATTATAGCTTACCAGCTTCTTGAACAAGAGCAACTTTTTAAAAGGTCTTGAATCTAGACTTATTAATTTCAAGTGCTGGAGAATCTACAAAGTCCCTCAATAAGCTAGTCCAATAGTTAGTAAACAACACTTTAAATACTTTTTCTTTTATGGAAGTCCACATGTTTTTTACTTTCATCTTCCTGTCACTGCACTTCTTTCTGTATTTGCAAATGTATGCTCCTTGAAGTCTCTCCATCTTGTCCATTTATAGGTAGGTACATGACCGAGTCACTTCAACAAACTTAGAATTTACTTCTTATCACTGTCTACAGTAAGTGCATAGATATGTTTTTCCAACAGCTATCATCAGTACCCACTTCAATTTAAAAATATGTCTTGAAGTGCATCCATCGAACCTGATCATATTCCAGAAGTGAGGTCAGCAATAATGAAAGTTGAGGGCATATTCAATTACTATTATCTCTTGGCTGCTGCTCTGGATAGGGAGTGCTGCTCAAGGGTTTGTTGCCCATGATCCTGGATACCTTGCATTACTGTCTTCTAGGATACTATTTCTCATCCCTAAGGTACATCCAGCCTTTTTTCATGCTGATTAACTTCCCAAAGGTTTGAGCCCATCTTTCAAAAGAGTCAGCTAATATGCTTTTTAATTCAATCAAATGCATGACAGTGTGCCATCATTTGTCATTTCTCTACTCTGCATGGCCTAGATAAAACTGTCAGGAAGGATTTTGCATTTTATTCCAAATGTGGGTTTGGGTTTGTTTTTTTCCTCCCTTTCTCCAAACAAACAGAAAACATCTGAATGTACAACTCAGTATCTTAATTCAATGATTCTTCACTGAGTATAACATTTTCAGGAGTCAGGTTTTTTGAGTGAGACTAGATCAAACTCTTAATCTAACTGATGTATTAGACTTTTTATAATACCTGTTTTCCATTAACCATGTTGAATGGCATTTGTTACATCTCAGTTCACAAGTTTTTTTGATAGCTTTACATCAGGCATTAAAAATAATAATAATGCCTCAATCTCCATAAATTTGAAACAGGAATTTTCAGAAGTGTTCTCTAAGTTTTTATTTACTGATGTAATATGAAGGATTTGTTCATTGTTACATGATTATTTATAATATCCAGCTTTATTTTCACTACAGAACAGATGTACATAACAACAGTTCTGCCTTTTCAGCATCACTGTTGACAACTTCAGTGCCGCCAGTAGACATGTGTCACTGTTCTTTTTTGTTCTCGATATTTTTAGAATTTCTCCTTATTAAATTTACACTAAAAAGATCCTAAAGAAAATCTGTGGAGTTTTCTTTAATCAGCTTTAAAAAAAATTTTTAAATTTATACTCATTCCTATATATTGGCAGCTGTCCTTGAACCACTTCTAAACCAAGATGGGATTCTTACTTTGCTTAAGCTATCTTTTAATATTCAGCTCTGCACATTCTAGATAGGGAGTGTGAGAACACGTGGCTTTTTCTCCCCACTTTGAGAGACTCTCTTGTAAGCTACATGAGAAGTGCACCGGTGATGTACCAGTGCATCATGTGGAACTGAAGATCTGCTTAGTCCCTCGTGTTTCCATCCTCAAGGATGGGAAAGTCACATAGTTCTCCAGCCATCTTCTCCCATGACCTTATGAACTGTGATGATGAGATACTCAGTTTATAGGATGGAGAGGAAAAAACAATCAGCAAAATCTCTCTGCATGTTTGCTTAGCATTTAGCTGCCTCCCAACAAACTAGAATAGCATGAGGATGTCTTGGGAAACCCTCTGGCAGCACTCTGCTCTTCTCCTGTCCCTGGCAAGTGAGGGGGGAACACAGATCACAGGAGCATGTATCTCCTTACATTAATGTTGATTTTTTGAAGGGAAAACCTTTTCAAAACAGAACATATCCTAAAGACTGCCAAGTTAATTGACCTCAGAGTTCATTCCAACCTCAGCGTCTTTGACCAAAAGCACTTTGTCTTCTACTTTCATATTTTGCCCAGGGCTGCGTTTAATGCTTGCAACAGAGTACAGATGTCTCAGGCAGTTACAGATCTAAATACAAAATGTAATATAAAAGGAGACAAGATCTATTAATGGGGTGATGATAAATATGAACAAAGGCCAACACAATTTCTGTGTAATAAACCTGCATTCATGAGCTTCAGCCTTACCTGGCTAATTTGCTATGTTACACCAACCAATTTGTCAAAAAAAAAAAACAAAAAAACAAAAAAAAAAACAATGATCCACAGAATCTTCCCAGAGATTTTGTGATATGCAGCATCTATTTACCTTAACAGATGACTACAACCACCCCCCAATCCTGCCCTCAACCTATGAAGTTCAATTTTGTACCTTATTTGTAACATTAAGTAAATCAGAGATTGCTGAACAGCTTCCCCGCTATCCAAAAGCAATCACCAGTTAATAACTGCCTTGAATTGGTAACCTTTTGCTTACTTGCAGAAGAAATGAAAGACAGCTGCTTGCCTGACACTGAAGGGTAGGAAATGAAAGTACACGATGACAAAGCAACAGGTCAGGAGAGGAAGCTGATACAACCATGCCTCACTGCCAACACATGACAAGGCAGCAAAACAAAGGGCAAAATGTTACACGTTGCTAGGAACACTGGAGCTGCTGGAAGTGAACTTTCTTCCCACATTTTCATCTCTATATTCAGTCATCTCTTATGTAAGAGTCACGCACAACTTCTTTCCAGCACTTAAGAGCAAGTGAACTGTATTGCTTGCTGCGATAAATTTGTACGTGTCCCTTTGGCCATGTACACGTCTCTTTGCCCACAAAGGCACGTGCCTTTGTGCTGGACTGACGAGAGGTCTTCAGCGAACATCAGTCAATCCAGCAATTGTCACACAACTGCTCTAACACGTCAAAGTCCAGTGAGGCGGTGCTGTTTCTCAGTCACACATGGGGGAAGCACTTCTATTTTATTTTACCATACCTACTGGCTCAGCATTTTCTTTCATCTTAACGATAGTCCCTTGGAACAGGAAAAACAAGACACGAGCATCCCTGAGGTATTGGGGGGGGGGGGTTAACTCATGCTGTAGAAGAGTCTACAGGTCCGTTTTCACAGTTGGTTTGAGTTGATCTAAGAGCCCATTGCTGCCAAAAAGGGAAGGAAGTCTTGCCCCCTCTGCCATCACCTCCCTTGCACCAGCTACGACCACGCAACTGCAGAGCGAGTCAGGTCAGCCTACTGATCCAACGGAAAAATCACTAGCTGGGGAAAAAAACACACACACAAACCTCTCACAAGCTCCTAAAATGCAACTTTGGGGGAAAGCGAGAGGAACTATGGAGAGATTTAAGTTGTTCTAAATTACTGGAATTAATGTTACCAGTCATTTCTAAAATGGACAATCTAGGCTAAAATACTAAAATAACAGGGGGAAAAAAATCAATCCACCCACGAGCACTTTTGAGGGGAAGCAAGAGGGACAATTCTGCAATATTTCAATTTTGGTAGTAAAAACAGTTTTAAAAGATCCTGTCCCTTCTTTCTTATTCCCATCCCCAGCTGCAGCAACTCTTGATCTGCTAATGCAAGTGTTTGTAGCACCTTCTATGAATTAGTTAACAGAATAAATCCTTGTTAAAAATAATCCTTTACTTTAAATTTAATATCACCAAACCACAATTCACTTCATTGGTTCCTTACAAGCTTGCCAAGTACTGTATCTGCACACTAAGCTAGCCTAACCAGCAGTATTTGGTGGACACTTTTTCGCAGATACCCACAAAATCCATTTATCTTGCAGCATTCAATCTTACTGAAGCTTTGCGTGAGGACTCACATCTTAAAAAATCTAAATTGGTTTTGGTATTATTTTGTAATAAATAGCACATATATCCTCTTCTGTGAATGGAGTGCCAAATTCATACACTGGAGTCACTTAAGTTCAGACAAGCAGCACACTGATGGAAGCCTGAAGGACATTTCACATGAGAAAGGGCTGCCAAGGTTTGGACCCAGAGCTCACTTGCTTATTCAGTGCTGTAGAAAGGATATCCCACACATCTTCAAACACAGCTTCCTTGGTTCTAGTCAATCAGAATTTTACAACAAAAAATAATCATGAAGTTAAATTCAGTCACCCTCAAAATAAGCCTTATCTATATAAAACAGGATGGCTTTTGGGTCTAGTACAACTTTGAATGCAGTCAGTCCAAGGCACAGCAAAACTATCCTAGTGCCTAGAAGACCCATCGACAACAGCCTGGCTACAATAACTGCTCTGCACACACCAGCACTTTGCACGTACTAAAGCAGTTGTCACACAAATGCTGTGATAAATGACACTGCTAATAACATTAAAGAGCAATCCATCTATCTCCAGATGCTAATTTTTGCCCCTAGGCCACCCCCAATTCCCCTGAAGAAGCAGAAACATCATGTGGCTGCACAACAATTTAGATTGAGGAAGTTATCAAGATAAAATTAGCCGAGCCAAATAAGCTTTTTTTAAACCCAAATCAGTTCCCTGATCCCTGAGTGATCACACAAATGAACAGGAGAGGGATGAGAAACACAGGGAGAACAAAACTGTTTCTTTCTTTGGCAGTACCAATTTAAAATGTTCAGTGGACTGCGGCCTCCTCGGCCTTTCTCAATAATGCTTATTAACAAAGAAAGGCACCAAACCAAAGGGAGAACACTGCTTCCCATCCTTGCTTTTCCTTTCTCCACACCTTACTGCCAGTTTCCATGCCTCTACCACTAGTAAGTTAGGCCAACGCAACTCAGCACAGTGAAATGGATCAGCAAAAATGGTCAACTAAAGAAGTTTTTATTCAGCTAAATTAGTTTTCCCACAAGAGACTGGGACTAAGGACTATTTAGTGCAGCAATGTTCTTTTTAAGAATCCCAATACTGAGTCTCTACACTGATCTGCACCGTGACATGCATTTACTCTGGTCATGGTCAAACTCCTTTTAGTGCATTTGAAAACTTACAGCTTCCAGTTTTACTTGAAAATGGTTATCATTTATATACAATAATTATTTCAACTTTTTGCCACATGATTCTTTTTGATGGATTTTGTTATGTCCAGTCCAATTCTATGTCAGGCTCTATAAAAGTACTCACTATTTTGCATTCATACAGCTAGTACCAAGATCAGAACTAACCTATCAGCCTTATATCAGCTGGCATCACAAGGAAAGTTTACAACTTATAGTATACTTTGATTAAAAAGAAAAAAAAAAGGCAAAACAAGAAGGTTGTAGGGCACCCTACCATACATCTCCTAGAGTGGGAACACCACAAACTCACTCTATCTTGAAAACTGCTTGGAAGTTTTTTTGACTGCTACCTATTTAATGAAAATATTTTGTGCACATACTTTAATCAGCATGCAAAGCCTGCACACAAAGCTCATCAAAAAGGTCAGAACACAGTTTTTTTACTTCAGAACATAACCATGAAATTTTACTTCAGATAAATATATAGTTCTATCCAGACAGAGAAACAAAGATAAAGAATTTGAAGCCGTAGTTTTCAAAGCATCCATTTATTTTGAGTTCCTTTCATATACATCTACTGCCTGGTTTCCAGAGATGTCAGGTCCCTTAAAGCATAACTGTATTCACAGGCTTTCAGGACTTTGTTAATTCATCTGGGTTACCCAAAGTTAGAGGACACGGAGTTTTAGGCCATATATCTTGATCAATGTATTGGGGGGGGGGGGCAGTCTGTGGCACAGCAAAGACAACTCATATTGTTTGATTTAGTCCAACATTATGTAACATTTAAACCAGTCCTTTCTTGCTGTGTTCATACACTTGTCCGGCATCTCTGCTGGCAAACAATACTGCAACTCTAAGACAGAAATATAGCTAAAATGGAAAATTTTCCCACTACATAGGCAATCCTTAAAGATGAAATCCATTACATTACCAGTCTCCAAAGTCAGACCTAGAAGGATATGTCAGCTAGTGAATGGTTAAGAGTTCAGCATATTGGGCCAGATCCCAAAACCCTCAAGCTAGTTGGTAATTAACAGATATCTAGATCCTCCACATGAAAGAAGTCTATTGTTTAAAACAGTGACACAAATTTTTCCTTTTCTTTTCATAGCCAGCCTGTGTGTTTTAAGTTTCCCTTAGGGCTGTCAACATTCTAGCATTTTAGAAGCTTCATTTCTCAAATAAACAGACAAGTTGTTTGACTCATAATTGACAGGAATGCAGACATGCTTAGACCATGGTAGAACAAAATCATTTTACAGGCTAAATGGCTTCTCAAAGATCCCAAATCTCCCCTTTCTTTGACTGAACATCTGGCAAAAATTTAATATCCAAATATATTAAATTTTAGGTATATTTAGGTTATCTGGAATAGCAACAGAATTACAGAAAGTAGCACTGAGGGCCTGTAAGCAGTCTATGATAAGCCCAATTAGTAAGCAATATACCTACACAGAAGATTAATATATAACTTCATAAATAATAATGTGTTCTGGCAAAACTTCTAGGATAACCCAAAGAATGCCTAACTGACCACATTTTGTAAAGAAGTAGTAATGACCTATAAAAAAATTATCCATTTTCCAAAAATCTAACAGTCAAAATAGATTAGATGGGTGAAGAATAAGGGACTGCATATAAACCATACTTAAATTAACTGATGTAATAACTGAAAATGTCATGTTAAAGTTGCAATTCGAAAGAATGAGATGTGGGCACTTACCTATGAGGGGACAAGTTAAAAATCAAAAAAAAAGAGTAACAGAGAGGATGCAACAGAGAAAGAACAGGTAGAAGTACTCAACTGATAAGCAGATACTACACGAAGAAAAATACTAAAATAAAGACCTGATCTAGTCAGAAAAGTACAATAAGGTAAATCAGAACTATAAGACATTTTTCAAATGTCCAAACATCTATGGCTTTGACTGCTTTTCTACTGTCTCGAGTCTGACTGCTGTCTCTGCAAATCACCCAACCCTATCTGGCCATATGAAGATACACCCACATCTCATTGCATTCAAGGTGATTAAAAAAAAAAACCAAAAACTGGAGAACAGAACTGGAAGAGATGGACCCTTTAAGGCCAAATTCATCCCCTTCCACTCAAAGAAGCCATTCTTAGCCTGCCTGTCTATGCAATTATGCAGCTGAAGTCTCTAAACATGACTAGAACTGCATAATACAAAAGCATAATTCAGCAAATCAATGAATAGTGCCATTCACTAGACAGTCAGCCCTTTCGCTGTTGATCATAACGAAGGTGTTAACAAATGCATAAGCATGTGGAACAGGCTGTCCTCACCTCCAGGTCTTGATTGCAAAAGCTGGCAGGAAAGTCCCAAAGAGACTTATCCTGCTGCTAGAGGAGTGCTGTGGGTATGGAAATGAAGGTTACTGGCATGTCAGATCAGCATCTTTCATGAGCTTCAGCATTTAACAAGTTTTGGAAGAACTGAGCTTACCTGCTCAGTTGCACAATTTACTGCTATGTTGTAAAAAGCATATCTTACAGCAAAAACAAGGAAATGTAGGTATGTTTCAAAACTGCTTCCTTATTAATCTTTAAGGAAGACATACTTCCCTTTCCTTTTGCTTCCAATAAAAAGCAAATTATATTACTAATTTCCCTCTTGTCTGAGGCATGCAATCATGTTTTTCTAACTTCTTCTCCCACTCCCAGTTTTTAATAAAAGCTTTTTGTTAATAAAAAAACTTTATATGAAGTAACACAATTTCAGTCATGCATCTGCACCACTACATCCTCTTGCACTCACTTTCTAAAAATATAGAAAACTGCATTTTCATCACACCAACATAAAACACATTAATACACATAAGTAATGGGAAAGCTAATTTCAATCAGTCCTAAATTCCATTTTAGTAAATTCCTTGCATTAGCCTCCAAAGACAGCATAGGCATCTGCCCGTTCCCTTTTCTGGGGAAAGGGCTCACAGTGAATAACCAACACTGACCTCAGCGATGTGTGTTTACTGACAGGCAAAACAGACCCCATCATGGTAAAACGGAATAACCTCCAGCAGCTTGCTCAGACACTGATGAGCAAAGGGAATGTCTTCCTTAGTTTGTATGATAACTCTGCTGGCTGCTCAGAAGCAAAGTGGTCATCATGGCCAGATTCCTAATACTTGCATTTCAGTGAATTATAGCCAAAGAAAAGCTCAAGCCCRTTTGCTCCTCATGACCATGAGGTATATGACAAGTACATCATCATAAACAAGCAATCATTTCCTAATTGTGTCTGGCAAACACACATATATGCAATCCTGTTACCCAAGCATAAATATGGTATTTAACAACGTTCACTGCTTATGAAGGCTTGCTATACCATCTCCATGTTGCTGGTTAGTGATAATAGTTTCAAAGCATACAAACAAACATAATACTTAAGAAAGATATTTATTTAAAGAAGGAAGAACTTATGTTATGAAGAAATCTTTTAAAATAACTTCTGATTATTACAATCATTACAATGACCAGCTCCATCTTCTCTGCATTTGGTACAATCCTTGCATATGTTTTGTAACACTGTGTTTCATAACACTCAGTATTCACTTGTACATGCACATATACTAATAATTCAGTAAAATAAAATTACTTAATGTGCAGCCATCAGCATATAATGCAGTATGTTCCAAGAGCAAGAAAAGCATGTACTTAGTTTCAAAATAAACTATTATGGGAGAGAAATCTCTCTTTTAAAAATGCAAACTACTGTTTTTATTTGGAGATTTATCAGCACATTCATAGAGCTGAGCCACCCTGTTCCCAACAATGCTATTGTTAGCTGTCCCATTTCTGTCTGGACAGCAGAGTTACCCAGTTCTCATGGACTAATCAGTCAACTTCAAACACAGGCACAGATGTAGGCATGCCTATGTAAACATTTAAAAGGTTTTATAAAAGTACAAAGCAGATGCTGGGCATCAAAACCTTCTGGAGTATCCTGGGTCTGAGTAGAGCTGCAAGTCATATAAACATAGCATTCCATGCAGACGAATTAAATTCCTACTCCCTCTCCCAACTATATAAGTACTTTTAATAATCCCCACATGATTGTAAACACTTTGAGCGTGATTTGAGCATGTTAAATTTATCTCTATAGTTCAAAGCCGTGACAAAACCCTCAGCTGTGTATGTTACCTTCCATTAAAACACATATCAAGCACTTAGAAGAAGAATCCACACACACCTTTCCTAAGAGTGTGCTGACTTTTGTCCATCTGAAAAACCACTCTGCATAGTTACAATGCAAACACTTGGAAAGTAACACTGTCTAGATTTTTAAGGGCAGTGTAAACTTCTGTTATATTCATAAACTCTGAATGAAAACTGCTGTAATAATTCAGCATATCATGGGATACAGCTACAGCCACCAGTGGTGGCAAAGGCAAATCTCAGGGACTATCAGTGGGTTTAAATAACTCATTCACTCACCAAATATTTTAATTTGGCAGACAGGAGTTAAAAGCCTGGACAAGTCTCTAAAGGCCTGAACACCCCCTCAGTACCTTGCCTTTATTTACCCCTCTCCCTACCCATGTACCTGCAGCCCCGATGAGCTCAGGAGGCTGCTGGGACCAACACTGCTTCCGCACAGGGGACCAGTCGCCTCCCAGGCTTCACGACCGCTGCGGGAAGCGCCACACGCCGCCCCCAGGAGCAGGGAGAGRGGTGAGCAACACCTCACCCTCCTCACCCCACACGGGGCCCAGCGCCCCCACGCCAAGAGAGGCACCACATCCCCCAGCAACCCAGGCCAGAGGGGCCTCGCCAGGCCCCAAATGGCTCCCCGGGACACCTCTGCAGCCTAATGCTCACGGGGAGGGGCAGCTCCCTGTCCCGGCTCCATCCCCCCTCACCACCAGCGCTCACCCGGGCAGATCAGCTCCCTGACCCGGCCGTATCCCCCCCTTCCACCGGCAGGTGGCGCCCTGCCAAATGGCCGCAGTCCCACATCGACCCG
>NW_020450552.1:97176-175383 GCF_003343035.1 Apteryx rowi
GAGCAGCCCCGCGCCGCCCCCGCCGGGGCCCGAGGCTGGCGCCGCCCGCCCCATGCTGGCCGTTGGCCCCGCGGGACGGCGTGAGCCGGCGGCACCCAGCGAGGACGGAGCGGAGCGGAGCGTCGCGTCGCGTCGCGTCGCGTCCCTCCGCGCAGCCGCCCTGCAGGATGGAGAGGGAAAGAAGTAAGCCTACAATTAAATAAAATGTTCCGAGCAGCCATTAGGCAGCGCTCAGAAGAAACTCTTCTAGGAACCGGCAGTCTTCGCTTAGCCCCTTCTCCCAGTCAGCCAGGGAAAATTTCTGTGCCAGAATGAATAGAAACAGTTTACAGATACAGCATTGAAAACCCCTAGTAACTCATTTATAACTGAGGTATGTCTTTCGCTCTCTGTGTCACTAGTGGTGATAGTCAGAAATATGATACCTTCAATGTGGTTGAAGAATGCCACTTACCTGTCCCTAGTGATACTCCAGTGCAGATACACATGCTTTGTCTTGCATTTGTTGAGACCCAGATTTTTTCTGTAGCAAAGCTTTCATTTCTTCCTAGATAAATTAGTTTAGTTTCAGTACAGCTGTGCTAGCAGCATTCATATTTTTAAAATGAGAAATATAAGCTAATAGGAAGCAGGGCTTATGTAGCCTCAACTGATATGCTGAAAAGTGTGGGTCATCTCATGAAAGCTTTATGCTTTAGGTATATTAAGAAATTATCTTTGTTAAAAAAAAAAAAAAAGATTTCCTCCCATGCCTTATTTCAAGTGTTGTTTTGTTAGGTCTTGACAAGACTACTCTGCCAGACATGTGACTTCCGTGTATCTTTGAAAGTGGGATGAGTACTCTTACCACAATGCTGTCTCACACAGTGCTCTCACTGATCTGTCTACTTGTAGAAATTTAGAAAAAGTATGCAGCTATAAAGATTTTAATTTCCCCGCTGGTTTCTTACATACTTGTCTATTCTTTACCCCCTGCAGTGCTGTCAGACTGCCTTAAAGTGGAGAATCTTACCAGTTCCACTGAAGAGAGGTTTGAAGGTAATGTCACTTAGATTTATGGAGCGAAATGGGAAAGTATATATTTGGCACCACTTCTAGTGCAAAAATGGTTACTGGAGAACAATGGTTTTGCCTATTGTCATGTATGTAGAAGATGTGCGTTGGAAGTACAGGTTCTTCTCAGGAAATAGTCGCCCAAGTGTTTCTTTGTTAGCTGGTGTAAGTAGCCCTGGCTGTGGCTGCTTGTTCCTTCTCTAGCATTATTCCTCTATACAGTGCTAAAAAAGAGATATATGGCCACAAAGATCCCACCAAGGGAAAGAAAATCCCTGCAGAGTTAATGGCCTAAGCCAGCTTTAGAAGTATTTCCACCAGATGTCAGTCCACACCCTCAGTCATCGGCTGGTAAAATCATTTTGAAGGCTGAGAAGGTAGATGCTTCCTGTATCTGTTCATTCCTTGACCTTTTTGCCGGGATTGACAACAGCAGCATTAAAACTGGAGATGACATTAGTAATGTGGACATCTGGTTTTTTGGGAACCGAAATTAAACCATGAGCTTCATATGCGATGTCTGCAAGGAAAACCATGTTACATTGTATTTGCTGCTGGAGTCTTGGGGCACTCAAGCGTGAGAATTTGGGAAGCATTTCAAAGATGAGTGAGTGACCTGAGCACTAAATGTAGTAGTGATGTGTTCTATTTGCTTTTGACCTGTGCAAGATTAGAACTGGTGACCCAGAAATGAAAGACTGTCTTCTGTCACCCGTCCTCTGAAGTAATCTATCTACCAGTGCTATCCAGACATAGCAAATGTATTGAAATACTTGAAAACAGATAAGAAATAATGGCAGCATTTTCAATCTGCACTGGGGGAACTTTTTACTAGAATTTCTCAAATGTGCATTTTTAAACGCATATATTAAATATATCTGTTTCTCCTTGTTTTAAAATAGTGAAACTGTCATGTGGAGCAAAAGGGTGGGAATGTCCCAGGACATGTGTTGTCTTTTGGAGCAGTAGGGTAGGGTTCCAAGAAACACTGTGAGCATCTTTGTAATGGGACTCTGATTTTTCAATGTCTTATTTATTTCTGTGAATACAAAAGCTCATGAAATGATGTTGAAGAGTTAATGCCTCTCCAAATTAGTAGTTATAAAATAAAGTACTTTTAATGTTGTGTGTTGATGTTAAATACCAAGCTCTTACTCAGCAGAGGTAAGCAGCAGCTGGTGTTGTGGTGACAAAAGATTGTTACTTTCTTGACTGCTGTTGTTTCCATGTGTTCCCCTCTGACTTCTGAGAGTAACTGCAGGCTCTGATCCGCCATAAGATTACTCAGCTCTTGTTATGTTGGGCAACCGGTAGTCATCCTCTACTAAGGAAAAAATTAAGGAAAAACTTTTTTGCTAGCCTTACAAAACCGCCATGTTTTGTGACTTCTGGGGAGGTATCATCATAAATGCCTGCACATTTGCCAATCCAGAATTGGCACCTGAAACCAGAATGTAAACTGAGTGTGGCGACAGGGGACTCTTGCACCAGTTATGGAGTGGAAAAACAGATTTAATTATTCTTTTATGTTTGATCGTTGAAGAAGACAAATGTTAACCATGACAGAGAGCATGTTCTCTTTTTCAGCATAGTCTGGCAACACCCTGAAACATACTCCCTTTTCAGAGTTCTTGCCAAAGATGGACTGCTAATGTTTTAACAAGAGCTCTTATGGATTTAATACCTCAAAGGCACATATACTTGGAGATGTATACATATACATACACAAGTGCATGTACTTGGAGAAGAGAAGAGGTGTGATGAACCAGGTTCTGTTCAATAATTAAAAAAAAAAAACTCTTTAAACATAGTTATATTCTTTGTAAATATCCCTAGTGGAGGAAGGAGGTATGACATAGAAGTCATATAAACTACTATAGCTAATATAACTTGGTAAACAAAATTTACCAATCTACTTTTATCTGAAAATATTTTGAACATTATTTTCCCTGGAAAACACACCAAAAAAATAAAAATCGTAGGACAGGACAGTCAACTTATGTAGCTGAAGGAGGGTATGGCTATGAAAAATTTCCAAGTGTGTTTCGTTTAATAGTATGTTCAGTTCATTCAGTTGAAAATATTCTTCAGTATCACTTCTGTGAGTTTCAGTGCTGATTAATTTCTAATGGGACTAATCTGTCAGTATTTGGAGAAAGGCTCCCACAGCATCCTTCGTAGTCATACTTCAAAAACAATTTTAAGGATGTTCATGGACCATCAGGAGCCGTTCCAGCTCATCACTTGACTTCTGTTTCACTTTTCTGGTTAGGTTTAGGAATCGACTTTTAAAGGTATAAGCCTACAAAAATATACCATGTCCTGACTGATTTTTCAGAAGTGCCAGGCCCCTGCCTGTTGTTGAAATGAGCTTTTGAAGAGTCTACCAAGAGTTATTGTATGCTTAGACTCCTGGGAAGCTGCACAGACTTGTAAACGGAAATTTTCGTTTCAGGTGATCTGAAGACGTTTTGGACACAAATGGAAGATAGAAGAGTGGACTTCATATTTGAGCAGGTGCAAAATGTGCTGCTGTTGCTGAAGCAAAAGATCAAGAGTGGAACTGCCACAAACCAAGGTTTGAAATCATTGTAATGATTGAGCAGGACTGGGATCAAGCTGTAGCCCACTTTATATAGGGCTGTATGATATTTGCCACAATTCAGATATCTCTGAGTTTAAATTACTTAGTAGTTGACATTCTTGAGCACAGATAACTCAAGAAGGTAACTCAACCTCAATGCAGTATAGAAAAGTATGGCTTATCACAATTATTCTCATCTCAAAAAAAAAAAAAGTTTGAGGTCTGAGCTGATAAATAAAAGGTACCAATTACAGTCTGAGAAATCATCTGATTTTTGTTTGTTTGTTTCTTTAAACATAGTACATAATATATAGTACAACTGCTGTGCAGCAAAACTGCATTAATTATGCATACTCATGTTAGTTATTTATTTAATTCCTCATAAATAGTGGATGGACCCTGCTTGTCCCTGGGCTGACTCATACTGCACGAACTCTTCACTGCTTCTGTCCAGCTGCCAGGTGTTTTTTCTTTCTTGTCAGAAGTTGTTTTAAAAGTCATCATTGGTTATAAAAATAAACAGGCTAACTGTTTCAGGTGTATTTTGCCATTTTCTCTTTCTGCCTTTATACTTTTTCAAACAACATATGGTTCCTAAGCACACAGAAGTGAAATGTTTGTTCCTGAGAAGTAATGAAGTATTTGCAGTGCCTCGTTTTGTTTATCTTCAGAAGTTTTAGCCTTTCAAGCTGATCTTGGTTAATTAAATGGTTTCGTACTGAGATGATATTGCCATAAAGTGTTATTTGACTTTGGAGACACCATTATAACTTGAAACTTCAGTGGGAAAATCTAACAGAAATGCATTATAAGATTGCTCCTAATTTCCACTGAAATTTGTTTCCCTTATTTGTGTTAAAATCAGAAGTTTCATAGGCCTGGAACAGTGCACCTGTTTCTCTTTACTGGTTTAATTATTTAATTTAGAAATATGACTTTTTTATTCAGTTACCCATGTAGGTGTAATCTATGCATTTTAGTGCTTTTTCTGTGCAGGAAAATATACAGAAGTGTGAGATGCTTTTTAACTGATATAGCTACATACTCTGTGTTATAATGCTGACTCTAAATTAGTAAAGCAATTTTTTGTGTACTCAAGCTCCCACATCTTGATTTTTATGACAAAATATTACAGCAGTGCATAGCTGAAAATTGAACCTGAACCCCCAGATAATGCAATGAATCTGTGACATAGTTAAATTGGAACTTTCCTGGTGATCTGTTCTGTAAAGATTTCAGACTAAATTATTAACAGGGATTTTACTGATGTTCATCTGCTGCCTTGTGATATTTATTGCATGGGGAAATAGCTTGAGACATAACTGGTCTCTTTTTTGTGTTACTATCTGAAGGCCATTTCCACCCACTCAGCAGTAGCATTAATTTGGTCTAACAAGATCTAGTCCTTCTTAGCTAGAAGATGACTAGTTTGGTGACAAAGAGAGAGACTCTATATGAAATTTTGCTTACTTATCTTACTAAGATTGGAGGCTACCAGATTGTATGTATTTGGAAACCATATTCTAGAAGCTTTCTGAAAGCCAGAGGATGCTGATTCACAATTACTAATGTGAGCTGTAACTTTACTGTGAATCCTAGATGAGTCTATTATGGACTGAGGTGTAAAAGGTTGCCGACARCTTGAGTGTTACACTGTTGTAGACTAGCATGGGGGGAAACAGATGTCTTCAGGGGACTCAAGCCTTGTGTTCCCTTTTAGTGGTTCCTATTATCACTGTCCTTATTATCATTACTTAAATTAAACCTCATATCTATTCTGTTTTGTTCTTTTATGTAGATTACTGGCAGGCTTGGGCCCTGGTGAATGAAGCTAATCTAACTGATCTCTTAACCTTGACAAAAGGTATGTGCATCTCGACTGTATTTAGTCAATATGTGGCTTTAATTTATTTTGTTTTACTCAGCAGGAGCTTATTTCCTTTAACTGAAAACAATAAAGTAGATCTGAGAAATCTGTTAGCATTACATGGTAAAAGCTCTAATTATTAGTTTCCTCAGGTACTTTGGACTGGGTACTCTCATGTGGGTTTTCACTTTTGTGGTGTATATGCCTGTGTGTGGCTTGTATCTAGTGAAGGTGAAGTTTGGGCTAATAAACCCTGATGGATCTGAGCTAGCTGCAAGTAGGGTTGGCTTGTGTGTGTGTCTGTTCTCTCCAGATTGTTCAAAGTACGTGTTCTGTGTGGATGACTCCACTTAGCCCAATACCCTGGCCTCCTTTTACCTCAGATAATGAAGAGAAATCTGTGTGTGTTTCGTACGTGTGTTGTTTCTGTGCGTTTCCATAATAACAATATGCACAAGCTTAAAAGGTACGTGGGACAGCTTAATGAAAGAGAGACAGACAGAGAGACACTGAGAGACTCTCTCGCTTGCAAACCTATGTGCAAACACATGGCTTTTCTGTAGGTTTTAAGTAGTAGCTGCTTTTTAGTAGTGCACTTGCCAGCATGCTCTTTGTTAGCTGTAGTTCACAGAGGTGCATTGTCTTTAGTGTATTTTGGCAGTTACCTGTTTAGTAACTAAAATAACTTCAATTATAAATTGAATGTGGATCGCCAAAGTTTTTTGCTTGTATTCCAATTTTTTTCAGCAAGTGATGTCTTTGACGGACATGATATACAGGAGAACAAACCCAAAATGCAGGCTGTTCTTATGGATAACAATGCTGCAAACTCAGTAGAAGGCTGTCACAGGTCAGTGTATTTATTTCACGCTTTTTTCCAGTTTAGCAAAGTTTGTTGTTTGACATAATCTTTATTGCATTTAAGAGAGTTCTTAACTCTCTCTAATATTTATTCATTCAATGTTTTAAACCTAGTTTTGAATCCTAACATTTTTCAAAGAGAAAATATTTTTAACTTGGCCTACRTGGAAAGCCTGAGTTTTTGAGTAGACTTGAATCAAATTTGCCATTTGAGAACACAGCAGAATAAAACAGGACATTTGGCTGTGAATAAAGATCCACAAGTATTACCAGCATTATTAGTGGGGGGACTTCAAACTTTTGAGTTCAATTCTCAGGTCTTTCACAGACTATGCAGGCTGTCAGGCATGTGACTTAGTCTCTCCATGCCTAAGGTACTGATCTGGAAAATGAGGGTAAAGATATCGTTTATATATAAAAATACCATTTTGATATTTTGGTATGTAAGTTCTTCACAGGCAGAAGCTGTTGCCATTTATCTGGGGTGCCGTTGTGAATACCTTCATATGGTGTCAGGACGGTAGCACAATGCAAACAGTAATTCATTGAAGCCCTTGGCCTTTTAGCAATGGGCTGATTAYTTCCTGTACTAATAATGTTGAACGTTTACTTGTTGTCTAAGATACTGAGTTTTTTTTTTTCATTTGTTATTCCAAATAGCAAAAAGGAGCAGAAGGAAAAATCAGGTTCAGAGAATGCAGAAGCATCTAGTGAAATACAAAAGTTACCTCTAAATCTGCAATATCAGAATCACAAGTGCTCTAGTGCATGTCTTGCCAACAGACCACTGAGCTCCTACAAGGGTGAAAATCCTCTTAAGATACCGATTCTGTTTCACTTTCAAAGACGACATGCAAAAGCTGACTGCCTTTCAAAATCTCTGGATGTGAATTATAAAGCTCCCTGCGGAAGGAGTCTGAGAAGCTTTCAAGATGTGCAGAGTTTTTTGTTTGAAACAGAGTGCAATTTCTTATTTGTTGATCACTTCTCTTTCAACACATACGTACTGCTGGGCAGGAACACTGTAAATCCTGAACCCCTTGTATTTGACTTTGACATTAGCAACGGAGCTGAGTCTGTGCCTATCTCCTTCTGTAATGATATTGACCGTGCAAGATTACCCTATTTTAAATATCGGAGGGCGTCATGGCCACGTGGATATTATCTCAACAATTTCTCCAGCATGTTTGTGGACTCATGTGACTGTACAGATGGCTGCATTGATAGGTAGGTTGAAACATCTGATCCCAAACAAGTGACGCGTGATGTGTCAACAGCAAGGTGATGTTGTCAATCTGAAGACACGTGGTACCAAACGGTGCCAAATTACGAAGGACTGACACTGCTGTGGTATCTGCAGTAGCTGTCTTGTGCCATACTCTGTGTTGATTGACACTGCTATGTCTGTGTCTTCTCCAGAACTTGGGTACTGCTATTTGCACAGCTCCAGTTGTAGGGAAGGAAGTGACCAAGTGGTGGATTATTATGTTCCTTTCCTTTTCTTCCCAAATTGGCAATGCCTCTCCTCCTCCAAGCAGAGCTGGCAAGTAGATCTCTTGGCTTTGGGAAGGGAGTGAAGGAGACACTTATGCAAGTTGAGGAAGGCTCATTTTCCTGGCAGGCATGGAAGGATCCTGCATGCCAACTTCTGCTGCAGCTTCCTTTTTGAGATGGTATCTTTTGGAGCTGAGTTGGGGCAGCCTGGTAAGATGAGAGAATTTTGGACATAGAACATTATGGAGGGCAAAGGATGAAACATCTCCATTCACAGCCTCTAAATCCCATCTCTCTCATTGCCTAAACAGAAACTATGAAACCCTGTGGTCATGGAACACATTTATGTTCTGACCTGTTCAACTGGTGTTGCTCATTGCTGTCTTTTTCTAAAGCCCAGTAACTCTGAATTATATGTTACTCCATGGGAAGCTGACACAGTTACCTTCAGGTAAATTTAATGATAATTTTGTCCATTTTCAGGAAGGGTGTTTGTCTTCAACATCATCTCTGCCTATAGTTGTTATCTTGTTCTTGAATCCATTTTGTACTACTGGCAGCTACAGCAGTTGCACATGCTGGTGTGCAGTATTATTGTCCTTGCCCAACAAAAGCTTGAGATCACTGCCTAGAATAATGAAGCTTCAGTAATTCAAGTTATTTAGTTTCAGCTGAGCGGTGGGGAACAGCAAGCACATAGCATGCACCTTCTATGCGCTGAATTTCCCCAACAGTTAAGAGATGCTTGAGCTGTGCAGTTGTGGTCAGGCTTTGGTCAGCTGCTGTTTGCAAAAAAAAAAATTGCAAGTTTTTGGAGCTGTAGTGACATAAGATGGTACAGTTAGCATTATTGCATGAGTTCTCCAATTTGCAGTGTAAAATTCTTCACTTCCCCCTATTCCTGGGGAATAGGGTGGGAGGAAGGTGATGAAGACTACTTCATCAGATTGGGATGCTGTGCCAGAACAAGTGATTTTCATTTATTCATTCAATCCATTTGACAATGTTCTGTTTATAATTAGTTTCTGTCCCAGTTAAGTTGCTTGCATGGGCCTTTTACAGAGCTTGGGAGAAGAATGAGGGGTGAAAAAGGGGAGAAACATGACAGCTAAAGAAAAAGAAGAAAACACAATTATAGGTTGTAAAGCACATATAGCCAGGCAAGAGACAAAGATGATGGTAGGGTATTGAAATGACCCCATGGAGTAAAGGTGAGGAAGAGCATATAGTCAAGCATATTTAAAATTAACTAGATTTAAATTTGATTACACTGCTCCGAATACGTTTGGATTTCCGTATGATGTTTTACTGTTGATCTTCTAGGTCAAAATGTGCATGCCTGCAGCTAACTGCAAGAGGCTGTAGTAAAATTTCACTGTCTCCAAGCACTAGAACTTCTCGTGGATACAGTTATAAAAGACTGGAGGGACCTGTTCCTAGTGGGTAAGAAACCCAGAATTTATACTGTTTTTTTATCTTTATACTGTTATTTGTCATTACTGTAGTGTGCTGATTCATTCAGGCATGCCAAGGGGAAAAGGGAGAGGGGAGGAGGGCTGCCACAAGATCATCACAATGTACATCATCAGCCAAAGAAGTGGGAAACAACAGCCACCCCTTGTTTTTGCCCCATATCCTGGCCAGCCAGCTGCTCTGTAGAACTAGAATCCTAAAGAAATATCAGCCAGCTGCTGTTACTGGATTTGGGATGGGGCATGCAGGGAGCTTGAAGAATAAGGTGATATGGTGCTTCCAGTTTCTACTGTGGTAGCAGCCCCCATTGCAATGTGTGCTGCAGTCCCTTTAGGAGGCCAGGCAGGTGGGGAAGGGGCTGCATGTGCATTGGTGCTGGAGGAAACAGGCTGATGTGGGAGACGTAAGCCAACTCCCAAGCCAGCTGACATGCTCCCCTTTCCCCTTACCAGTCTAGGCAGGTGCTCTGAAATTGCCATCTGAGCCCCAGCATCATAAAGCTAGCAGCTCCTGTAAAATCATACGTGGCCTGGGGAAGATGCCAGTAACCTCGGGAGTGTAGGAGAGGAATTGTACAAGGTGACTTCCTGCAGTGGCCAAAGGCTGATCCCATAGGCTTGAGGAGCCCCTTTTCCTAATCCTTTGTTGCTGTGTGATGTTGGCTTATGGTTGGCGTACAGAATCAAAGCTGCCATTGTAGTTGTTCTAGAATCTCAACACTGTGCCCATCCCAGAAAAAAGTCCACAAAAGTACAGTTGTGAATGCTTTTAGCAACATTTGGTAAATCCTAAAACTTATTACAGCTAATGAAGTTCAGACAGACAGGCTCTCTTTGCTAAAATCTGTTCCAGCACAGAATGAAGTGCTCCGTTAGGATTTCTGCATTTGCATGATCTCCTCCTATAAAATAAAAGGTAACATTTATTTTTCTTGTCTACCTCTGCCAAATCTGTCTGACAGTCTCTTAAAATTGATGAGTCAAGAATCAAGGAAGTCGTGAGTTCCAGAACACTCCACACAATCAATTATAGCCTGGGTCTTTGTCTTTTCAGTGAGCTGCTTTATCTGTGCTCAGGGAGGAAGTTAATAATAGCAACTTTGTTTTGGTAATGCATTGCTTAATACTGTGATTTTTTTGTTGTTTTTCTCTTGACAGAATTTATGAGTGTAGTGTGTCATGCAGGTGTGACAAGATGATGTGTCAGAACAGAGTTGTACAGCATGGCATCCAAGTTCGGTTACAAGTGTTTAACACAGAAAAGAAGGGCTGGGGCGTCCGCTGCCTAGATGATATCGACAAGGGGACATTTGTTTGTACTTACTCAGGTAACAGAAGTTTGACATGTGGAAGTTTATAGTACAGTTCTCCTTCCCCTGTGGTGTGTGCCCTGGAATTTTTTTGAGAACCCAACGGAGAAATATTGTAGGGTTAGAAGAGAAGTGAGTCGGTATGATCTTGACTTGCAGGTGGTCAAAAGGACAGAAGAACCTTGAAGAGCTCTGCAGTGTGATGGTGCCAGTCAAGCCTTCAAACCATTTTGGAGCAAAGCCTTTTGATTTTTCCCTCACAGGTCTGTGCATCCTGTGCAAGGGCTAGTTTCCCTTTAGTATAAATGCATTCATATTTTGCTTTCTCAAATACTGATCTTGCTGTTTTTTAATGTTAATTTGTGCTGGAATAGTGACTGTGACTTAACACACTTAGCTTCTTAGTAAACAAACAAACTAAAAAAACCCTTCTTTTTCTTCCAGGCAGATTAATGAGTAGAGCTGAAGTATTGGGAGATGCTGATCAAGAGCTGAAAGAACAAGGTGGTGTGAATGAGAGAGGGCACAGCTTTTTTTCAAAAAAAAGAAAACTTGACACTGTTTTTTCAGACTCCGAGGTTGAACTAGTGCAGACTGGCAAAGATCACGTTCTTGAGAAGCAGGAGTCTTTGTCTCAGACTGTGAATGATGAAAATAAATCAACTGTGTAAGTTTACCAGAGCAAACATAAGCATAACAAAACTTGCATGCTGCTGTTCTAGAAAGTCTTTTATAAAACTTACAGTAGAACTGAATGTCCTCAACTGTGGGTTTTTTTCCTAAGCTTTTTTTTAATTCCTGATTATTTTTTCTAGTGGGACAGATATAAATTAATATATAATATATAATAATTAATATATAAATTAATTTCCCTTAACATGTGTACCACTTGGCATTTTCTAGGAATCCCATTCATCTCCTGGGTGCACTAAATCTGTTCAGGGCATGAATCATTATGCTAATTTGAAGAAAGAGAAATCATTTAAAAATACTTCATGACACTGAAGGGTTTGATAACAAAGTAGCCACTAACAGTTATGTCCTTTGCTTCCAATCTCTAAACTCTTGTTCTTTGTAAGCCACTTGTTCTTTCCTAGCAAGAGTCTAACAAAATTTTGCTTTTGCAATGAATTATGCAAAAGCTATAATCCTGTTTTCATTTTACATTCAGGGCCTCATAGCTCCAATTTCTAAAATAAAAGCCTGTAAAGCAACCTGGATGGTTTTACCAATAGCATGGTGCAGTCTTCTCAGATGGAAGTGGGGAGTTTGTTTTCCTAAACTTTACTCCCTGCTCTGCCACACTACTTTGTAAACACTTTCTTTTTACTATCCATAAACAATTGCAAGTTTTTGCTCATTTCACAGAAGAGCATTATGTGAATCTGTGAGAAGCACCATGAAATTGCAGCTGGAAACTCTTAAAAATACCTACCAGTATCTTTTTAGAGCATAGTAGCTCTTATTTAAAAAAAAAAAAAAAAGTAATGGAAATAAAGGATATAGAATTTTAAATCATAGTAGGACAATGACCAGGCATGTATTTTCACTTGAGAGATGAAACCTGGTGGGCAGCTGCAGGAAGACCTCTTCCAGTGCTTGCTGCTTGGAGTTGAGAGGCTTTTGCAACAGACATGGTTAAGAGTGCGTTGGAGGATCAGAAAGAGGATTAGAGCACATCAGTGAGACAGGCAGTATCTACAAATTCTTATTTTTCTGTGATCCTGAAATTGATAATTGCACTGAAAGGTGTTCCTATTTTGATCTTCTAGACCAGCTTCACAAATTCTGACTTGCATTTCCGTGGCTTGGAAAGTTAATGAATTAATCATTTTGTAAATTACATCATTATCAGCAACTAGCTAGATTTTACTTCTACTAAGTTCTTTTACTGTAATTTACAGGGAAGCACAGTTGTTTACTGCACTGCTACCTTAAATCTCGTTAATTCCCTTTCCTGAGAATAAAAATGTTTGAAGTGTGGGATATATAAAAATATTATAGACAAAAAAGCCTTTGTTATTCTGCCTTTTAAGTAACAGTCCAACCAATCTGAAAAAACTTTGAGAGTACACTGGTGTGCTTAGTCTTAAATGTCGTTCACCCAAGCAGATTGCCTTTAAAAGGACAAACCAAATATAATCATGTAAGAATGTCACAACTTTTGGTGACCACTGCAGCTTCTGAATGTGAAAAGGACRTTTCAGTCTTAAGGAAGCCTTAAGAGTAGCATTTTTGCCATTATCAGTAGCCCAAGGAAATACCATGATGTTTTATATGGCAAGGAAATGCATATAAATGTATTAGATTGTAAGTCTTCTTGAGTAAGAGCTATTACTTATTGCTAGACATTGTACAGATATTCATTGTAGGTGAAGCTGGTATTTTCTACAACACTCAGAACATAATGAAAGTGAATGTGACTTTGATGTCTTGAAAATATATGTTTCTTAGAACCAGATACTGCTTTCCATCCTACCTCAACCTTTCCCTGCTATAAAAGACTGAGATTCTTTTGTGCTGGACTGTTGTCTATTTCTGTTACACATTCACTGCATCTCCCTATGTCTCCCTCTCTGTCCTTTGGCCCAGCAACATCTGTTTTATTTTCCTGTTAGAAAGCTACAGTGTCAAAACTGTTGAAAGCAATAGCAGGAAAAAGGCAAAATTTTGTCTATAGGTACTGTATTTTGAGATGAGCTGATACAATAATCAAGTTAGCTAAACAGGATAGAATTTGAGTCTCAGCATGAGAACTGGGAAAGAATATAAAAGCAGCTGCCAATCTCTTAGTATGATGAGCTGGTTTTTACAAATACTATTGAGAACCTATCTCCTCAATTCTTAAATTCAAAATAGTCACAGAACTTGGAGTGACACAAGACTGCAGACTTTGGTGTAGTTTGTTCTTTATGAATGGAAGACTATTAGAGAAATGTGTTGCAAGAGTTATTTATGGGTCTTTTTGTCTTTTATAATTTGCTTTTGACCTTTCTGTACAGGGTTTGTCCAAGGAATTTGAATATTGCAGCCATGAGAAGGCCTGGAACTAGAATAGCTGTTCTTCACAATCACCGGCTAAAAATGGTAATAATAATAAACGGCTTTAATAGGTTCATTTTCACTGTGCTGAATATATATGTTAATTTTGACCTTTTCATCTTATACATTTAAAAAATTCTAATGAACTTTCTTCATGAGATTGTGTCACGCTGCAAGCTAAGCTGGTGTGCTGGAAGCTCTACCCCATCCCTTCTACATTATCAGTCCTCCAACATGTTCCCTGAGAACAGCACTAATTCTACTCACAGCCTTCCCTCCTTCACCCTCACTCTTCACTTCCACTCCAGTTATGAGAATCTCTGGAAATCATTCACCTCCTCTGTCCCCTGTTGTAGCTAATTGCCGTGGTGGGGACTCTGAGTGATAATGTTTTCCTAATGTTTCCCCAAAGAGTAGCATAGCAGGGAGAGAAGAAAATCTCAGAAGTTGGATGCAGTTATCTCATCCAGTAGCACAGCTGGGAGAATTTGTTCTCATCTGGGTGTGAAGTGTTGCCTGGAAATATGTGCAAAGGAGGGAAACTGTGGTAAACTTACTCTGTGAGTTTCATTGCACTTAAGGAATGTGCATCGGATTTCCCTATGAACAGTCAACAGTGCTGACCTTTCTGGAGCTCCCACAGTTAATTGCCTTTCTTTGGTGGGAGAGGAGAAGTCTTGCCACTTCTGTTCATTTTATTGAAACCGTGTAAATAGCTTGTTCGGGCTTTGGTTTAGCAACTTATGTAAGCATGGGTGTAAATCCTTTTGAAGTCAGTGGGACTTAAGCACTTACTTAAATGTCTTATTGAGTGGGGAACTCCTTCCAGCTCATTTTGAATGGTAATTTAAAATTAAGATGTTTGTTGCACTGCAATAAGTGTTTGGGCTTTTGAAACTCAGTCATATCCATACCTTACAGTAGGTTTAAAACTTTAACCCCAGAGCCTTAAAATCCAGATGCTTTCCTGTGTTGACCCAAAGCTACATACAGCAACGATACATCACAGCCTTTTCATTAGCTTTTGTTCTGTTTACAGGAAGTTGATACATTGGTGCACAGTGCCAGCTCAGATGAAGATAATAGTTCTCAACCTCATCAGTCAAGCAAAACAAAACTAACCACTGGAACAAAGAAAGGAAAAGAAAGTAGGTTTGCAGAGCTATAAATACAGCACTTTTTGTAGGCTTGTGCCCCGTCAGGTGATAGACTTAAAATGCAGACAGTGATCTTTGCATATGTACAGGCCTATTCTCCACATAATAATGATGATGATGTCCGCATATAACACTTAGGCTGTCTTACCAGAGCTTAGCAGTRCAGAAATTAATACTACCTTGCATATTGCAGTGCATTAACTGCTACAGGGCAGTCTTTTGCCTGGAGATTTGATCTTGGGAAATGCTGAACAGTCATGAGAACAGTTTCTCAAATACAGTGCAATTCTGGGAAAGTCAGTCTTGCGAAATATTATCGTCACATCCAATACTTGTTCCAGACAACAAAAATAGAACAGGATATAACGATGGGGGCAGGGGGGAGTGGGCTCAACCTGGAGAGAGAGTGTGAAACAGATGATATTTGCATGTGTGTCTTGTTTCTGTTTTAATTACAGTTTGTCATTCTCTCCAGAATGAAATTAAAGGTGGAGGAGGATGATAAAATGCCATGTGGAAGAAATCAATTTGGAGTGGGATTTGAAAGGAAGGGAGAGACTAGGTTGCTCCCCGGAGACTTGAGCAAGTGCTTTAGGAGTTGCAGCAGGAAGTGTAGCGATGAGAGGTGTAAAAGGGCAGAGCTGTGTTCTGGCCTTATAAATAGCGAGGAAGCTCCGTACATTTTGGAGAACAAAGGAAGGTGTGTACGTAAGAGTTTAGAGCCAAGCAAGGGAAAGGCTTTGGCCCGTAGTGTCACTGCTGACTTGCTTTAAACTGATACTGAAAAATAGCTTTTTATATGTCCATTGACAGAGTCCAATCAGCAGCAGAAGGAAGAACATCCGATGCAAATTGGAGAGACTGAGCTTGCTGGTGGGGACGGTGCAGAATGCAAAAGGAAGAGTCTGTCTCAGCAGGGTGCTGCCTGTGACCTGTCGGCTGTGCTGGATGATGCTTGTGCTGTGAGACAGTCCCAAAATGTACCACAAGAAGCTGACTGCAAAGAGGAAAAAAACAGGCAGGCAAAACAAAAAGCATTTTGTGAGGAGGCTGATGGTGACAGGGCACTTCTGAAGAATGCTAATGACGAAAATATTTATATACTGGATGCCACAAAGGAAGGAAACGTGGGGCGTTTTCTTAACGTAAGTAAAAAGTTGCATGTGTTTTCTTAGTTGTTTTGGCTTAAATAAATAAATGATGTATTTGCATAAACCTGAAAGCTTTCATAAAAGTCTGTCCTTGCATAACCCAAATGTGTGTTGGGCGCATGTCAAGGCAGATGATGTGGGGCTTCCTGCACGCTGAAGTGACAGAACAGCCAGTTGGGTTGTGCAGGCCGGGAGTGCCTCTCTAAGATGCATAGGATGTAATGGGTGTAGTTTTTGCCAGCACTAGGCCCAGGAGTAGAATATCCCCAAGTAATGTGCAATATCTGTCTCCTGAATTTTGAGTGGCCTTTCTACAGTGGTCCAGAGAGCAGGTGGCACATTTTAGTGAACCACAAGCCTTCTCCCAGCCTCATTTTTTGTTCCCAAACCATTGTAAATTCTGATTCAAGGTAAATTGTGTGATACCCTAGGAAGTTTCTCTACAGTTCTATCGCAGTTTGAGAAGGTGGTCTTGCATACTGTGTAGATATCTGCTTAATAAGTGTCTCTCAATTTTGAGTTGACAGAAATAGTAACAAATTTCAAAGAACTCCCAATTAATATGAATACTCCATAYGCACATCTGCACATACTCTGCACTTAACTTATTTTCTCCCCATTGGCATCGGTACATAAATATCTTCCAGCAAAATTCTTGCATAGTTTAAGCTGTTCCTCATTGCAGAAGTAAGATGATGATGAACAGTCCATCTTTCTCAAACCTTTCTTCTGCATCTGTGACCATACATGTGTTCCTATACACAGCCGACTGACCTTTAGCATCTCGTACCCATTTGCCAAAATACACCATCATTTCATCTATCACTTGCTCCCTAGCACTGCTCTCCTGACTGACAGTGTGATATGTCTGTCACTGATTATTTGTGATGCATCCTGCAACAGATGAGGAAGAATTCTCACCATAAATTACTGGAGGACAACTTGATAAAAATAACTTGATTTTTCTAGGAAAAGTACTTCTGTAAAATGACAGAGATAATACTTTAAAGAGTCATAGCAAAAATCAGTGGTAGTGGCATTGAGAATAGAGATTTTATGTTGATTGGAGAAGGGGAGGAAGGAACTACCTTTAATAGTGACAGATATCTGACACAAAATAGGTTCTTCAGCCAAAGACTAGGTGTTTCATTGATTTTAATCCAAACATTCTGTTTCACAGCACAGCTGTTGCCCAAATCTCTTTGCACAGAGTGTGTTCGTAGAGACTCACAACAGAAGTTTCCCGTGGGTGGCGTTCTTCACAAACAGGTGAATTTAAAAAAAAATGATATCGTTTATTTAAGGCACTAGGGGAAAAAACACTTCTTAGCTATTAGGAAAATTTATGCTAAGTGGGCAGATGTTCAGGTCATGAAACCATAAAACTATGTTCTTGYTGGTGACTTCTTATTGTGCACTGAAGACTCGAGGAATACAGCTATTGATTATTATTACTAATGAGTTTTTCTTCAGTTTTGCACTGAAATGTGAAGTGAGGCAAGCTTGATTTTTGATGCATCCCTTTCAGTGATAGTCATCTTCAGAGGAAAAATAGATTTAATTCAGAATGGTCATTCTGAAAGCTAAGATACATTGATCCCAGTGTTGCATCCCAAAGCATGGTCAGCAGATCTGGATCCCATAGGGCAGGGTTGGAGCCTGCAGAGTCTTAAGGCCGAGACACTTTGTCTGTTGGCCCAACAAGCTGGCTGCAGGCCTTCTCCCCACAGCTACTGAGAGAGGCAGGGCTCTGTGTCACCCCGCATGTCCTGGAGGATGGCAGAAGGATATTCAGAGATTGAAATTTTCCCTGGAAGCTTAAGATGTGGGTCTTACCCCTGTGGATGACACGAAGGAAGCTAGAGAGAGCTGGTGCCAGTGGGGCATAAGATGAAGAAGACGGCTAAGCTGGGGAAGAGAAAGGTTCATTGTAGGAAAGAAGCAGAGCTGATGGTTGTGGCACTGGGAGTGTTAGGTGAGAATTTACAATACAGAGGAGAGGGTTTTTTCCAGAGAAGTGAAGACAAATGGACTCCAGGGAACACTGATCCTCTGGGGAGCCTAGCAACCCTGGGCCCAGCCCTTGGTCCCRTGCTAACACAGATGCACTGTGATTACCCTGTAAGGAGAGATTCAGAGGACTCTGAAGACAATGTTTTGAAATACAGCAGAAAGAGATTTTGTTTTAGCTAGAGTCTCTTCCACAGGTACTTGGTAAAGTAAAGAAACATATAGTGAGGTTTGAGGCCAGTGAAGAGAAGTAAAAGTGGCCAGCAGAAGACAGTTAGGGAAGAAAAGATTTTGCTGAAGGAATGTTCCTCTGGCTTGTCCTCTCGCTTTCTAGCAATCAGCTGTTTAGAAGTTTTCTACATTAAGGACTGCATCTAGATCATCAAGCTTAATGGTGCATCTTCTATGAGCTTGCCTGGTCCCTTTTTCATCTGTTTGACATTTTTGTCCTCCAGAACATCCTAAGGCAGCGAGTCCCATATTGCAATTATGTGCTGTTTGAAGTCTTCATTTTGTTTGTTCTCAGCCTGCTGCTTGATAATTCACTGGATGTCCTTTATTTGTCCTGTGAGAAATATCAGAGAATTGCTCCCTTCTTTGTAATACTCATATTTTATTGTATCTTCCCTCAGTTGTCTGTGTCTCAAATTGAAGCATCCTAGTCGCAAGTATTTAATTTGGTATTTGTTTCAGACAATGAATTTCCTGCGTAAGAAATTGCTTCTCTTCCATTTTTGTCATAGYGGTTGGTTCATAGAAGGGGTATGAGGAGCATGCATTTACTTCGAGTCTTGGGCTTTGTGCACAGAAACAGTGGAATTCCATTAAAATGGAGCTTGTCAGACCAAAGATGATAATATTCATCACCAGTGTATCTATGGATCTGTTTGAACTTAGATGATGCACTGTACGTAGTGAAAAGAACAAAACTGGTTGTATTCCCATTTGTATGTTTTCACTGATACATGCTCTTTTTGTGTGTGTGTGTATGTGTGTGTGTGTGTATGTTGTTTCCCAGAATTTACCTGGAAGTTAGAACAGGTTGTTTAGACTCTGACCTTATGGCATTGCTTGATGAAATTCTTTTCTCCTAGCTATGGGTATTTACACTCTCCGTAGCTTTGGTAGGCAAAGCAGCATGCATGTGCCAGAGACTCCTTGTACGTCTTGGTTCTCCCCCAGCAAGCTGTCTGTGCAATGCTTCCTGTCCCCTTCTGTTTTGGGGTCTGCATGTGAGTTGTTGTTGACGAATTGTAAGCACAGTACTCTTTCAGTTGGTTCAAACAAATTGACCAAGTGTTTTATTTCTTAGGCATGTGAAAGCCGGAACTGAACTTACGTGGGATTATGGTTATGAAGCTGGAAGCATGCCAGAGACAGAGATTTCATGTCAGTGTGGATTTCAGAAGTGCAGGAAAAAAACCTTATAGGCAAAATTTTCCTATTGTCAGCACTTGGTGTACCTGGAGATTCATATACTGGAAGGGACTATGCAGTGAACAATGCACTTCAACAAATCTGTGGTGCTAATTATGTCCAAATAAAATGCCTCTCATCTGATCATTTTTTTTAATTCACATTTAAATTTCATTTTTATAGTTTGCAGTCAGAACTGCTTGTCATAAGAATAAGCATAAAACTCTTCCTAGATTATTTCTGTGCTCCTAGTCTTTTTTTTCCTCCTTCCTTTTTCATTCACAAGCAAAGTTCATGATATACTGGAAGAACTCATCCTTCTGTACAGTCTGCAACAAAAACAAGATTGATGCAGAGCAACAGTTAGCTGATGTTATTTGTGCCCTTCCAGAAGGCTGAGTTAGGAAAACTCAAGATTTCTGAAACTCCTATGAATGCAATTCGGTCTGCTCGGAGGTTGCCAGAAGGTAATGAGAATGATCTAAGTATACCTAAGCCTGGTAGATGCAGTGAGACAAATAGTCTTGAATGGTGATGAGGTTAATCAGAACAGTTTTGCAGAGCTGTGGTTGTGCTACAAAGTGAGCTGGGAAAGTCCTGCTCCTGCAGGGGAGAGATGACATTGCTTGTTTGTTTGATTGCATCCCTCTGTGTGATTATGACACACAGAAATCTCTGAGAAATCCACTGTGCCTCATTTCAGTGTCATGATGTATAATGAGTATTAGGTGGGACACAGAAGTCCCTCTTGCCGTGGGGTTTGTCAGCAGGTTGGTAGGAAAGAAACAGGCTATATTAGATGACACCGAGTGCAGGTGAGTGAGGAAGCTGTAAAATTTGATAGGTGCAATATTCTGTCTCTGAAATAGAGCAAGGCATGGGTATGCAGAATGGGGTAGTTGTGGCTTTTGAGTATGCTGGAGCCTTGTGCAAAGAAAGCAGATTTTAAACTGCCTGTAGAGTTCACCTTACCTTACCTTAACTTCCTGAATTTCAGAAGCTTGAGTTTTCTTGGTGTTGATACTCCAGAAGGTCGTGCATGTAAGATCATGCAGAATTGTCAGGTGATGTTTGCTCAGCCATTAGCAGATTTTACCATTGGATTTCCTGCTTTACAGAGCAGAGACAGAAACACTGTTTGCAAAAGGCAGTGACCATTTAGGCAATTGCATATGGGAAAGAAATAGGCTCGAGACTGCTGTAGCCACAGAGTAGAGATTCCAAGGCTACATCTATATTGCAAAATAAAAATGAAACAGAAACCAATTCTTGGCCCTGAGGCCAAGAGGCTGCAGACTGGCTAATGTCTACATGGCTTAGGGTTAGACCCCTTTTAATTGGTTGT
Organism: Apteryx rowi; assembly: GCF_003343035.1. Classification (NCBI taxonomy): domain Eukaryota; kingdom Metazoa; phylum Chordata; class Aves; order Apterygiformes; family Apterygidae; genus Apteryx; species Apteryx rowi. The sequence continues at coordinate 117,939 of NW_020450552.1, forward strand.
GTCTTTGCTTTATTACTGTGGACAAACATGGTACCTGTGGCCAAAAGAAGCTGTTTTTTTGTTTTGGATGCTTCAAAAGGAAAAAAATATAGGATTGTGTTGCAACACTGTCAAGAGTGTTTGTTTTTTTGTTTTTTTTGTTTTTTTTAATACTGACTGTGGATACATGTCAGATGCTTTGGAGTGTGGGCAATTGCGTGGGCATTTTGGATGGGGCATTTAAGGGTGCAGACACTGACAGGATAGCACTGGAGGACTGTGTGGATTGGAGCATGGATCAGTCTCATCCACACTGCCTTGTGGAAACAGCTGCTTTAGTGGATTGTCTCCAGAACAGGGCCTGGGACATGCCCTGGGGRGAGCTTGCTCCATCCAGAACAGAGCTCGAGGCAGACTACCAACCAGCAGCGCCCTTCAGAGGCCCAAACTTGCTCCCTGACCGATGGGTACGTGGCAGTGTATCCCAAAGCAAATCTGCTGTCTAAGGCTTAGCCAAAACAGTACAACGCAGGAACATCTTCCCTGACAAAAATGTTTCAAGTGTAAACAGAAAACAGATGTGTGATGGCAGCTTGAGTGGGAGAGATGCAGCTAATCCCACAAATTCATCCACCAGACACCTTCTTCTAATGTTTGTTCGCTTACTAACTCCTAACTGAAGACTCCATTACAGCTCCTACGCAGATTCCTCATTAACCACCACTGATGCGCACTACAGATGCTGTATGACTTTTCAGAGCTTCCTGTATGGTCACACTGGAATTGGTATTGTGACTGGGATTTGAAATGTAGGCTGCATAGATCAAGAATGTGGTCTGGCAAGAGAAAGAGCACCATGGTATGTGTCCCAAAATCTGAACAGTTTTGTTACCAGACAATTGCATTAATGTGTCTACTAAGGCTGCTCCATCTCCTTCTCTGCCTCAATTCCTTTATGCATATTGTAAGCCCTATGCCTCTGTGTTGCTGGCTTCCCATCATTTGCAAGAGAGATACCTTCTTCCTTCCTTAGTTGGATATTTGGGGGGGGGGGAGGGGAGGAAACTGGATTGGGAGGTGGTCCTTAAAATCCTGCCTTGCTTACAGTGGAGGGGAAGGAGTGAAGGAAAGGGAGGTTCATAGTAGGTTTTTCTGATCCTAGGAAATGGTGGGCAGGGAGAGAGGCTCAGACCTGCACACTTACTAGCTTTTACATGGGGATACCAAGAAAACTGAGGTGCTTCTGGAAGCATTATTTCATTTCAGATCCCCTAGCAGGGCAGGATGGGGTTCCTACATCCCCAGCAAGAGAGGAGGGACTCTTAATCATAAACGTTAAGCTCACTCCTAAGTACAATTTAATCCTCTGTCAAACATCGCATTCAGCTTTGCTTGCCCAAAGACATGCTGTGTGCTGTGCAGAAGGGGACTGCGGGTAGAGGAACCGAGATGAGAGGCATGATGTTGTCAGGTACGTACCAAAACATGCTACAATTTGTCAGCCTTAAGGAGTGGAGGGTAATGCTCTATGCTGGGAACCATCAGCACAAACAATTTCATGGCTGGCTCACTGGCACTGCCTGTATTTCCATGATGCTCTCCAACCTCATGGTAATCTCAGTATGCATGAGGATTTAAAGCCCTCTAAAAATGGATCTTTAACAGACATTTCAGAGCTGTGGGGAAGCCTGAACTGGGTATGAAACCTCGACTCTTCTCTCCCCCAGCCCTGTTTGAGAGCCTGGCGTAACATCAAGCCAACCCCTCCTCAGCTTTTGTCCTAGTCACTGCACTCTGTGCTTGTGTGTGGTTTCATCATACAACTTCAGGACTATGTACAGAAGAGCAGGGTTACTCCCAAAGTTGGGGTAGAGGAAGAGGAGTTTGGACTTTCCCCACAGACCTGGCTGCTTAGCACACATACTGGGAGTGGAGAGGGGCTCTGGTTGCTTCTCCCCAGCCTGGAGGAGCAGGACTCCTTAAACTACAGCTGATTTATGAGGGGTTCAGGCCTCCATAAGGGATGCAATTCATCAGATCAGGTGGAGGCTGGAGCTCCCCAGCCCCAGGTCTCACGCAAGGGTAGAGTTCACCTTCAAGGGTCGCAACCACCCAACTCTGGGCACATAAATTGGAGGAGGAAACAAAGGCCCCCACATGCCAGCATAGCAGGGAGGAGAACGTCTGTCTCTGACAACTGTCTGTCCTCCCTGCCTCCCCACACACAGACCTGCTCCCTGTCATGTTGCTAACCTTTGTGCCTTGCCTCTTGGTGTCCCATGCCTTTTCCAACCAAATCTACCCTTTGCCTTCCCTGCCCTCCTCAGTTCTCTCCCACACCTCTGTCACCACTAGATAGCAGCAGTTAGCATTCAGCTTGGTTGCTTCTTGCCTTGTTGGAGATCTGTCTTTGCTTGCGGGGATTATGTAGGAGAGCATCAAACAATGTCAGAGATGTCAAACTGCCTGGCCAGCCTACTAGTAACCCTACATTGGTATAAGCCTTTTAAACAAGCGAGGATATGGAAATTATCTTTCCCTCTCCAAGCTTACTCTGAATGTGGAAGAACAGATGGAAATAGCACAAACAATTGAAGAAAAGGGTACGTTTTACTGTTGTTGATTGTGTTTTCCAGATTAGTGGCAGGAATTACAGTACTATTAATGTCCATACTGGGCTGGTGAGCAAAAGCTCTACTTCTTGTTGCAGAACACAGGCCTGATGTTTCCAAAGACAGAATAGTTACTTGCTCTATGTGGTCTGCGACTATCTGAGAGCCTTTTGTCAGCGTGAATCTTACTCTAGATGCACATATTTATGAGACAGGGTTTACCTGCGTTTGTCAGGTCTGTGTTCAGACTGGTGCTTCCTCTTCCTCCTCCTCCATATGAAGATACACTAGAATAAGGAGTTACAACCCAGCTTCTAGTCCCCTCGCAGTCTGATGCCTTCAGCGCTTGTCGCTCCAAGATATGAGATCATAGCCTATACTCTTGCAAAGAACACACGATTAAAAAGTAAGTGCTCCTTCGTTGTAGCTATATTAGCACAGGTTCTGCTGAAGGTGACTGGCGAGTATCCTCTGCAGATAATGGCTATATCAATTAAATAGGGGTTGTAATAGTGCTTGTCTGAACTTGATCTCTGCTCAGTTACCGTGTTGCACCTATAGCTTTATCAGTTACTCTGCTTGTCTGCCCTATGCAGCTCAAAGATTGGCATATTTCTGAATAGGGTCCCTCATGTCGTTTGTGTGTACTTTCAGCAGAGTATCATGTAAAAGAACTAAGCACAAGCACCAAAGTAAGAATAGGCAGCAGTGTTCCAAGTGAAACACCTCTTGGAGCCTATGGGATGATGCATTTGGGCCTTCTTGTAAGCCTGTGAGGGATATCAAAAGACAGGAAGAGTGCCTAATGGGAATTTAATCTCATTGAGATGTGGAGCAGGGCTTTGGAGATGCCTTGAATTCACAGTTTCCACTGACCTGAAGAGAAGCAATTCATTTAAGAACATTGACAGAGGACCAGCTGATTCAGAAGTAATTCTGAGACCATTTTAGGGTTTTTCAGTGCGGTGTACCTTGTTTTTAGTGAAGWGATGTGGTCTGATGTTGAAATTTGCTGACTCTCCACAGTCATCAAGACAGTGAGCAAGGCTGCCCCAGTTGAGGCATTCTGATAGGGGGAAGCAGAAGGGCTCCAAGAGCTACCAAGAAACAAATATTAGTGCCCAAGGTGAGTGTGCAGTCAGCTGAAGATCTGCTATAGCATAGGTGTAGGAAAAAAATGGTTTGGAGCACATTTACGTTGATGTGTTTTGCCGGAAAATTACTGAAAGAGCTAATTTAAAGCTCCACTTATTTCAGAAGAAATACATGATTCGGAATCTTTCAAACAGGGATTTGGAACAAGAGATCACAAGAGGTTTGTGCTGGGTTTTCCTATACAGAGAACTTTTTTTCCTCTGATAAAGAGTAAACTTTTGTTAGAAAAGTTTTCCTAGTGTAGGAATCTTAGGTACCTGTGAGAGCACTTGAATCCATTTGACTCGTTCAAGTATCATCTAGATAATAGATACCAGAATCGACGTARTGTATCATCTCAGTAATACAGATGCAATTTAACTGTAGGTTGGACACAGTGGCCAACCTTAGCTCTTAAATGCTGCATTTGGGAAGGCACAAAGGGACTCAGGAAAATAGCTGGCATATGTGTAGCAGTACTGAAAGCCAAAGCTGTTTCAGCCAGTAAAGGGAACTGGTCTAAAACTGTCCCATTTTGTATTTGGTTTGGCCACTCAGTGAGCCAGAACGTGCCTGTTAAGTTGTGGGGGTGAAACTATATGGAAGGTGGAAATCTAAGTTTTGTTTCCTGCTGAAATTAATTATCTCATGCAATGCAGCAGGACTTCATCTAGGCCTGAACCTTTGTTTTACTGGTCTTACTGTTTCCATTAAATCTTGAATCTCTGATGTTCAAAAAGCTTGCAGAATTACTGCACCTATGTGAAACAGGAACAGGAAATCTGTTGTTTTTGTGTGTTACATTGTAAAAAATGTACAGAGTAATGAGCTTCTCTTAGTATTGTTTGTGCTTTGTGGTTAGCTAATGCATGATCATAATCTTTTTACAAGGGTAACAGATCAGCAGATAGCTAAAGGGGATCAGCCTATGTATTACCCATTCGATAGGCTTATGAGTAAAGAAGCACAAGCAAAGCTCTGTTGTGAGGAGTTGGCAAGACAGGAAGTCAAGTATCTCCAGTCACCAAGGACAAGTCAGTCTTTGACCTTCTGACCAAAAAAACTGCAGGTCAGTAACATTTGGATAGTTATAGTTTTGGTCACTCAGATCTCTCATAGAGTCTGTTAAAGAAAGCTATGCTGTGGCCAGAGGTTATACCTAGTCTCCTGAGGCTGAAAGGATTGTACTGAAATTCCCTATTGGAGGTAATGTAATCTATGATGGATTGGGACAGCTACTCCCAGGACACCCAGTAGCCTGTTGTTTAAAACACTTCTGTAAACTGTGTGCGTTTCAGATCTCTGCAGGCCTAGCGGGGATTTTATCCAGGTCTTCTGTGTTCTGGATGAGCACTGTAATTAGTGGGTACTGAATCAGTGTATTACAGAGACCATCACCACTTCTTCCACCTGAAGGGGGCCTTGTCATCCRTTTCTTTTGGCTCATTTGTTTGTTTTGTTTTGTTTTGTTTTTAAAGAAAGTACTAAGTTCCCAAATTTTTTGTACCTAGAGCTAGACGGCTGACCGGTCAGAGCTGAAACTTCAAGGGCTGAAAAATGACAAAATAAACATGACCGCTTTGGAAGTAACACAGAGGCAGCACGTCTGTGAAGTTTCCTCCAGACTGGTGCAGGGCATTTCACCAGATCAAAAGCATTTAGGAACTTGAAACCCCTCTCTTTGCTATCCGTATTTCAATGATTTATTGTGCGTGCTGCTACTGTTGGAAATATTGATTGTAGGAGGAATCCTACTGTCTGTTTGCAATGTCATTGACTGTCCCTTCCTTCTAGGCCAGCTATTAGAGAAGTTGGATGTCACCGTGCTCCTCTGCCAGTCCAGCATCAAACTGTCCCCTGAGGGCTCTGCTGGCCCACACACATCTCTCTGCCTCCTCAGCGAATCTGTCCTGGTCAAGTGAAATATAAACATTAATGGTCATTGGGGAGGGGGGAAGGTTCTCTTCTGGGATGACTTGGGATGTTCCCTTCCTCATGAAAAATCACTTTGGAAATATCTGTCTGAGCCTTTTGGGGGCTCTTCCTCTTCCTCCCCCCTCCTCCCCGTACTGCAGAGGGGGGGTCACTCCCCACGGTGCGCTCGCCATGCCCCTCCGTCTCGCCTCCCGACAGGCGCGGCGGGGGGGGGGGGGCGCCCCTGCCGGGGGCGGGGATCGAATCCCCACCTCCCACGAGAGGCGGGGCGGGAGCCCTCCCTGGCCACGTGGCCCGCGAAGCGGGACCGATTAACTGCTCATCTTCGGCCCACGCCGGGGGACGGACGGCAGCCAGGCAGCCAATCAGCGCCGGCGGCGGGGGCGCCAGCGAAGCCCCGCCTCCTGTTGCCCCCAGACCCGCGCTTCTCGCTCCCGGCGCAAGTCCGGGCAGCGGGCGGTGGCGGTAAGGGCTTCAGCGGGCGCTACTGAGCATGCTCCGTTCCGGGGTTGGGCACGCCCACTTCCGCGGCCGCCCCGCCCCGCGCGCGGAAGTGGGTGCTCGTGCGGGCCGGCCTGTGACGGCAGGGAGCGGAGGGGTCCCCCTGCCCTGCCCTGCCCTGCCCTGCCCTGCCCTGCAGTAAGTACCACAGGGGCGGCGGGGGAAGGGAGGGGATAAGGAGGGCCACGGGCAGCCCTCACCGCACGTCGTAGTGCTCGCTGCCCCTCGGTGCCTGGTCCCCCTCCCCCTCCGGAGCTCAATGAATGGGCCGGGCCCTCCCTGCCTGAGCTCCGGGCGGAGGGAGGGGCTGTGAGGGCGCCCCAGTTCCCCCCCTCCCCCCCCGGGCGGCGGCGACCGTTGCGCCGCCGCCGGGCCCGCTCGCCGCCGGCGAGGCAGGCGGTGGCACGGCACCATGGCTGGGGGTCCCCGGCGGCGGCGGGAGGCCCGGGCCGGGGCCTGGCGCCGCGACGCCTCGAGGCAGCGGGAGGGCGGCGGCCGAGCCGGGGTGCGCTCGAAGCGCGGGGGGCGAGAGGAGGGAGCGCGTACGTCTGCCGCCCCGCGCCGGCGGCGGGGGTGCGAGCGGCGTGTGCCGAGCGGGGGAGCAAAACAACCCTCCCCTCCTCGGGCCTTGCTGTGTTGGCCCGGTGCTCTCGGCCCTGGGCGCGCCTGGTTTCGGGGCGCGAGGAACCGAAACTTAACCTGAGAGGCACCAGCCTTGCCCCGTAACAGATGACGTTGCCTTTGCTCTCTTGAGGAACCGAAACTTAACCTGAGAGGAATCGATGGCGTTACCTCTGCCCTCTTTCTCATCTGCACCTTTTTTCCTCAAGCCCTGTTCTGTGGTGCTTAGTACACGTAGCAATGTTGGAACTGGTAGTTCCTTACAAATGGCACAGCTATGTTTAAAATGCTGGAAGCAGCATGTCAGTAGAGGACAGGGTGTTACTGCAGGGAGATTACCCCCTTGTTCAGTGCTTTAGGGAGTATCTGAGGACCTCTGAGACTTACAGCTCAAACACCTCGCAAGTAGCTGAGTTTGGTTCTGGTAAGCAACCTCCAGTCATCTCCATTATTTGGATCAGATATGGTAACATATGCCTTTCTAAAGAAAAGATTTTTTTCATGCTTTAGATCTCTTAAAATATCTCCCCTGTAGCAAGCGAAGGGTGGTCAGAAAAATGGGTTTTATTTTGTTTTTGTTTGTTCTGAAAGTCTTGCAAAGGCTGGATGTATTTATGCTGCTAATGACTTGGGGGTGGGTGGGGAGGTGCTTGTGCAGGTTGTGCCTAGCTGGTGTGTGATTGGGACTGCTTCTTTCCCCACAAAGTGCAGATGGAGGAAGCAGTGTGTGGTATAGTAGGCCTGCAATTTCCTTCTTTCTCCTTCAATAAATTGATTCCTGCCCTATGATGAGCTGAAGAGAAGAGCTGAACAGAAGCTATGGCACTGGGTTTAGGTAGTTGGGAGACTTGGGTTCTTTTCCTTACCCCACTAGAGATGTGCTCTGTGACCTTCTGTGCCTCGGTTTTCTCCTGTCTAAAATGTGTAAATGGTATTTACTTGCAAGGATGCTTTCAGAATTGGTTCAGGAAAATAAATCATTAAATAAACCAGTAATGTTTCAGGAAGATCTGTTTGAAAGTTGTGTTATCCTGGGCACTTGGCAACAATATTAGCATCTCTCTTTTTGCTTTCTGTTTTGTTTACTGGTTTTCTCCATTCTGTCACTACTGAAAAAAGCTGTGCTTGTCAGTGTGTGTTTGCAGGAAACGGCTCAGGGCTCAGAGAAGCAGCCAGAGGCACGTGATTGCTTCTTTCTCTTGACTGCTTCTCCTCTATTTTCTGTTTTGCGACTTCAGCTGCTGTGTCATTAGTGGAGGGCTGTGGAAGCCTACTCTAGCTGGCCCTGCTTTGAGCAGGGGTGATTGGACTAGATGATCTCCAGGGGTCCTTTCCAACCTCAACTGGTCTGTGACAGGCCTCCAGCTTTTATAGATTAATTAGTCACCTCTAGTCCCTACGGTCTACTTCAGTAGCAGTAATAGTGGAAGCCACCTGTGAAGAGTTGCAGTAGGACTTTGTGACAGTGAGTGATTTGACTATAAAATAGCACTGATAAGTGGAAAGTGAGGCGTGCAGCAGAGCAACACTCCTAGCAGTGATGGCCTCTGAACTACCTGATACCAATTAGCAAAGAGATCTGGGGTAGTCCTATGAAAATGTTGGCTCCATGCTCAGAAGCAGTCCAAAATATGATTGAAGTATTAGAAATTATTAAGAAAAAAAAGAAGAGAAAAATACAGAGTGCCATTGTGCCCTTGTATAGTCTGTGGTACCCCACCATTCTGAAGGTTGTTTGCTGATCTTAGATACTGAGAGATGACAAGGATGATCGAAGATGTGGAGCTGTTTCTGCAAAAGAATCAACTAAATAGTTTCAGCTTCTTCAACTTGAAAAGGAGACTGTTCGAGGGGAAATAAGAGATCTATGATAACATGAGTGTTACTGGAGTAGTTGAGTAAGGAACAATTGTTTCTTGCCTATTCAAACAGGAGAACTGGGGTGTCAGATGAAACCTGTGAGTGACAGGCTTTAAGACCAGCAGAAGCAAAGGTTTCTTTAAGCAAAATATAATTAAACTGTGGAACTCAAACTATGCCTTTACCCCTTCCCTCACTACAAGAGCAGCTGGCCTGGATGTGTTGCCCCATTTAGCTCAGTATCCTATCCCTGCTCTCCCATCCTTGGGAGGATGTACAGGAGTGCTCTCTTTGTGGAGCTAGGCTAGGGAGAGGAATGGCCAAGAGCTGTCCTTCCACCTCTTCAGGGTTCCTGCAGAGCAAAGGCCCAGCATTGACCCTGACTGAGCATCATGTGTTATCTTTCAGCACCAGGATTTCTCCTCAGAGCCTGTAAGAGCACCGGGGACTGTAGATCCACCTTTAGCCTCTTCCTTGCCAAGTTCCCAGAGCCCCAGGAGCCAGATCCTCTGACTAGGCCTGAGCAGGGCCTATGTATCTGCATCGATCCCAGGTATTAGCCTGCTGCAGAGAACTTTTCTGAGCTGGGTGACAGACCATCCAGTCTTACCCCTACTTTTTGTTTGTGGCTTCCATTTTTCATCTGTGTCTGGCTGTTCCTTAGATTGTGATTTGTTTTTTGCCCAATATATCCTGTTGCATATTCTGTCCTCTAGCTTGTTCTGCTTTCTAATTTCTTCCCATCTTTATTTCTGGTTTCTATTATACCTTTCTATTTTTGTTGCATTTATTTAATGCCTAAATTCCAAGACTGCTGTTGTGATGGTCACTGTATGGATTCAGAGTGGGAATCAGACCCTACCAAAATGCTTACAAGAGTTGGAAGGATGGGAAGAAAAACAGTTGCTTGTGGAGGTGAAGTGACTTGCCTGAGATTAATGTCTCCCTGGCAGGACCAAGGAAAAAATCCCCTTACTCTGGTGTTCTTCTCACTTGAGACTACCCCTTCCATTTTATGGATGGGAGACGGTTGTTGAAAGCCACAGAAAGGTGTGCAAGAATTTCTGGGATATGGGATTTCCTGGCTGTGTTGTACTTGGACCTTGCTGCCTCTCTATCACTAGAAGAATTTCATTTTGAATCTTCTTGTTTCTTAAAAGTGGACATTTTTTACCCTTATCCTGCAGGTTTTGGGGCTCTCGGAGGTGACGTCTCCAGCAAAGGGCATTTTGGAATATCACACCTAGTGGGAGTGGGAAATCGTTGACGATTCTGCGTTGGACCTGCACAGAAACCAGAGACAAAGTAAAACTTTTGTTACTAATGTGTTGAGTGGTGCTCTAAATAACTAATGGGGGCAAAGAGTCTTCCAGAAACATTTAGACTGTTTTGTGAAATAAGTAGGTGGCATTAAACTTTTTGCGGCTTCTGGTGAAAAAAGGGAAAAAGAAAAGAGAGACTGGGTGAAGAAGGACAATGAAGACTTGAGTGGGTATGTCCAGAAAAAGAGAACAGATGTCCATGGGGCAAATTTCAGGGTATAGAGAAAATGGTGTTGCTCAGGTTAGCGCTCCACCTCAGTGGCAGAAAATATTCAAATCTCTCATTTCTGTCTCTCTCCTCCCCCCTTTTTATTTGCACACCTCTTACACTTCTTTGCTACGTCCTTTTCACAATAAGGAATTAATGTTTCTTCCTTGTTTTCTGTCACCTCCTGGAAGACCTGGAGAAGTTTAGGGAGAGCTACTTTTCTCTCCTCGGTTGACTGCAGACCTACTTGTGGCAGAAGTAGCTCAAGGCAGCCGCTGCTTTCAGTGACTAACATCCTCCAAATAAAAGGGGTTTCACACCTAGGACATGACTTGCTGGCCCACTCCTGGGTCTGTCACTGGAGAATGCATTGCTGAGCAAGCTTGAAAGCTTTCAGCCCTGTCCCTTTTCCCATGGTTTTTTAGTGACCCTTTAAGGGGAAATAAGCTAGTTCTTATTCTCCTGCTGTAACTGCTAGAGCTCCTGGGAACCTGTTTCCGTCCCACTGCTGTCCCAGCAGACTGTGCATGTTCTCCTGATAGTTGTTGCTGGACGAGCAAAGAACCAAGCTTCGGGGGATGCAAGTGAAGCAGCAGTTAGAGGACAAAGTGCTAGTGAGCTCTGCTTTCCACTGTTCATCCTGCTTGCTGTATGTTAGTTGCATCAGTTGCTTTGTGTTTTGTCCCAGTCTTCTTGCTCCAGGTGGTTTCCAGATAATGGCGAAGATGGTGAGAAGAACATGTGCATTTTGTTCAGAGGGGGAGGCTGGATCTATAATGTACATTGCCAAAGAGCAAAATATTGCAGCTCATCAGGATTGTTTGGTGAGTGGTTTTAGTTGGTCAGTACATGGAGGGGAATGGAGAAGGGCTAAAGGGGGAGTTTCCACTGATTGTCCATTTTTTCCGATGTGATGGATTCTGTCTTGTTTCATTTGAAACAGGAAATGATCTTCAATTTCATGATCTTCTGCAGATTAACTACAGGAAGTTTGACTTCAGAAATAAGTAACTTTAAAAATAGTTCCAGTGTTAGGCAGTCAAGAGGGGGAATGGGAATAAATCTGGACTAGGAGTAGGATGCACCAAACTCGTAAAAATGAGGCCTGTTTCATTGCTGTCTCATTCCTCACCTATTTGCTTAAACAGCGCAAAATGGCTGTTGCGTGTTACCTAATCAGAATCCAGACACACAAGCCCTGTTTACATGGGGATTAAGGACAATGACTTTCATGAAACTGGCAGAAACTTGCTTATCTTCAAAATTTCTCTTGCTCTGTCAAATGTGGTTAAGTCAGCCAGCAAAGCCAGGAGTTACTGGAGAGGGGTGGGATTGACATGGTGCAGATGGGTAGCATGTTGGATATGCTTAATGTCCCTTAGAAAACTAAGCTTAAAAGAACAGCCTAGTAGAAGAAGAGTTTTAGAATTAAAAGATAGATTGCCCAAAACAGCAAGTTTATGTTAGATTGAAAAGCTGTGGAAAAGATGATTAACTGAGCTCATTCAAAATTTGAAGAGGGGGAGGACATTGTTGCACAGCTTGACCCACTGATTTATGGTGTTTTCATGTGTCAGGGTAGGTTGTCTGTGTTGCTGATCTGCAGTTCTGCACACACATGCAGTTTAGCAGTAGAAATAGATCTGCTTGAGACACTGAAATGAGTGAGGCTTGTCAACCTTCACAGGAAAAAGTATACATCACTTGATATGTCAAGGTGGAAATGTCTCAGTCTGTGTCTTGCATAAGAGAAGGAATAAAAAAATCAAAATTTGATTATATAAAAATATCGGTGAAGTTCTAAGTGTGTTATGATCCTAGAACACACTGTTTTCGCTGGCAAAATGCCTCTCCTTATTCTGTGATTTTAGTGGAGCTGGTTCTTGGTATGCAGAATTGGTCACAGATCCTCCTTTCAGTGAGGGTTGCTTAGAGCAGGAGGTGTGTCTGCTACTGGAATGGCTTTCTGGCTTTCATCCTTCCTGCCTTCTTATTCTCACTGGTTTTATGTCTACATCTTTACTTTTCTACTATTTTTTTTTTAACAGAATAAATGTTTCGGAAACATCTGATACCTATTTTTAGGGTGTTATTTGGATGTATTAGTTGGATGTTAGCTTTACTGATTTCTCTGCCTTGGGAATAGTGCAGTGTTTGGCTTTTATAGTTACCCGTTTCCTCCATGATGGGCAGACTGTGCCTGCCAGTCAACATAAGGGTAGCTCACTTTTCTTTGAAATTAGCCATATACAATGATTACAAAAAAGTCATTGATAATTTTCCCCATCCTCACGTATTGTCATGGCTTAGTACTTCCATGGGAATTAAAAGGACAGAAACGTGCATGTATCCATGTTGGTGAGTTTTTCCCAGGCTTTGTATAGTCTGTTTCTCATGCAGTGAACAGTTGTTCTAGGAGCCTCTGGACTGTATTGAAGTTTTAGTTGCAAAGAGACACTGCATTCAGTTGTAAAGCCTGAATAGCTGGGCAAGATAACAAGATGTTCAAGGTGTGGAGGTCTTTCAGCCTCTAAGACCACCTTCTCCTTACTCTGGGCAGCCTGGCCTTCCAGGCTTTCTTCATTCACATTTCTTACTAAGTTCACCTTCTCACTTTGCAATCTTTTCTTAACCCACCTTCAGGTCATGTGAAACCTTCTACATAGACAGAGGAGCTTCTTTTGACTGGAAAAGGTTTAAGCAGAGCTCTTCGGTTGACATAGGTGAAACCTCTTAAGAAAAGCTGATTTCTCTCTGTATTTTTAGGTAGGGCAAGTACAGGAACAACAGATTTGGTCTCATAAACCCCTTTCTCTTTCTGGAATATGTAGGTGACTGAGGGCCTGTATTAATTCTTAATATTTTCTCTTTTGTCTTTAGTTATTTTCCTCGGGATTTGTGGAATCTGAAGAGTATAACCCAGATAATCTGGATATAAGGTTTGATGTGGCATCAGTGCTGAATGAACTCAGAAGAGGAAAACGGCTGGTAAGGCAGTTTCTTTGTGAATCTGCACTTAATCCTGACACATAGTACTAAACAGCAGTAGGGTACACACTGAAGGTTGTCTGTGGCCTGTTTTAGGCTTGAAAAAAAGTGCATAAAAGTACTTTGTTCTCCTGATTAAGGAAGTTACAGATTTATAATTAGAAACATTGGTTTGACGTTATATTTAGTGAAATATAGTACATTAGCATTTGTTGGCTCTTCTGGCATTTTTTTTCCCTAAGAGAAAAGATTAAGAGACTTTCTGAAGAGATTTTGGTAGAGAACTGAGACAGTGTCTGAAACAAAATTATGCAATCCAAAAGTGTAAAGGAAAACATGTTTTCTTTTAGCAGAAGGAAGGTTATTTATGTGGGATTTTTTCTATTGGCTTTGTCCTTAGTTGCCCTTCTCCCTTGTTTCCAGGATGGATCTTTTTCCTTTACGAAGTTAGCATAGAAAACATAAATATAACCCCCTGTGTACTGAAATAATTTGGGCAAGATTTAGAGGAAGGGGGAAAGATGCTCAGTGTCTCACATGGCTCTTTGCATCATTTTACAAAATAATCAGTGTGAAATTGAGGCAAAACAGCAGAAAGGTGACTGGAAAAATGAACACGGTAGAGGTTTGCAGGAGTGAACTTGCCTGATGAGTTACACAAGGAAAGATTCAGTTTTCCCACAGCTGACGGTGTTTGCCTTGTGAGGCTGAGATTTTCAGTAGCGAACTATAATGTCTGCCTGCTAGCTAAACCTCATTTTGTTGTAGATGTGCAACTTTTGTCGCAAGAAAGGAGCCACTGTGGGATGCGAGGAAAGAGCCTGTCGCAGAAGTTATCACTACTTCTGTGCACTCTGCGATGATGCAGCGATAGAAACAGATGAAGTGAATGGAGTTTACCGGTATTTGCCCAAACCTTTTTCTAACTATTTTTTGTCAAGACTTTGGTGATGTTGTCAGGAAAAGAGACTTAAATAATTTAAGTTTTTTTTTAAAAAAGGAAGATGTTCTCCTTTCTTAAAGTCCTTCTTAGTCACCACTGCCTGAAGTTCTCTATTCACAAGCAATGGGGAAAACATTTTCCTTTCCCACTGCTGTGTTAAGGAAGCTATTCAGTGTCTGAACCTGAAACACACCTGAAAGGTCCCTAGGCTAAAACTGAGGAAATCTCTCCTTACTGACTGTTTAGCCTTCAAGGACAAAAATTTTTATTGGTTTGACCCAAGTTCTCAGTTCCTCTTGGTTCAGTAGCTTCAGTAAATGCGGCCTCAGCACAGACCAGACTGCAGCACTTTTAGATCTGTTCACAGTAGGTGAATTTTGGTGATTTTTTTTCCCTCTGTATGCTAGCAGAGAACTTTGTATTCCCTTTTAAGACCTTCTTATACTTCCTGTATGTTGCTAGCAGTAATGCTGTTGAACAGGCTCTAAGAAAATGCCCTGATCATGCTAGTCCTGATGTCTTCTGCCCTTGGACTGCCTGCTTTACTGTCGGTAGATGGAGCCAGTTGTTTGGAGGAAGGAGTGATACCTTGCAGATGAAGGGGTCGAGAACTGAGACTGCAGGGAGCTTTTGGAGATGCTGCTGTTTCAATAAGGGCTGAGGTTCATAGAACCCCAAATGCCCATTTCTGTGCAAGGCCAGAGATATTACAGGCCACTCTGGTGTCTCATTAATCTACTAAATTGTATAATCGTTACTTGTTTCAGGAAGAAGTGGAATAGTGCAATTAGATGGATTCTTTGGTGCCAAAATACTCTTCCTGGCTGCTTTCATAGGGCTCTCAATCCAAAATAAGTCCATCTTTCTGCAAGTGTGTAGGCCCAGTTGTAGGGAAGATGATATGTTTAGGTTGTTATGTTTATAAAGTCCTTGGGAGTCTGTAAAGCTTATAAGAGTGTAGTTGGAAACATAGAAACTTTCTGGGATCACAAAAATGGCTGTAATCATATGACTTTAGAAATGATACCTTGGACAGAAAAAGACTGAATTTCTCAAGATGTTGAAAAACAAATGGAACTAATAACAGTCTATATACAAACCGATAAAGAGATCATTCAATATATGGTTAGATTTGATGGCTTTCTGAGCACGTGACCTTGGAGATTTGGAAGAGGGAACCTGAACTTGAAAATGGCCTTTATTATGACATTGCATGAGACTAGTTACTTGTACTACATAGAAATTTAGGGAACTAGACTATAGCAGTCTCTATTGAAGAGGTGAAAAATGACTGAAGAAAGATGGTGAGGCAAGTTTGAGGGATTTTGGCCCAAACATTCTTGCACTATATTGGTTAAAAAAAATGAAGAAGCACCAAATTTGTCACTAGCGTGAGATTATTGGAGAGAAGAGAAACAAGACTTGAAAAACGGTGGGCATGGATTGACAGCCCCCTGCACTTTTTCATGGAGAAATATAATATACTGAGAAGTGCGTGAAAAGAGATAATGCCTTCAATGGGGAGAGATCTGATGTCCTTAAATTCTTAAATCGCCCTCTTGGTGATGGTGAGCAGTGATTACCAAAGCAAATAAAATAAAAAAGAGAAGTCATACAGTGCTATGCAAGTGGCTAGTAAGAGTATACCTGGAGAAGAAAGCATGATTTGGAGCTTTCTCTTAGAGATGATAGTAGGGAATGCTTCCAAATAAAGTGGCCACTCAAGGTATTGTGGGTGGATTATAAGCTGTTCCCATACATAGGAAAATTGCTTTTAACCAGGAAAGAATAGAATTAAAGGGGAGTGGGAAACCCAAGGGGCAGTATTAGAAATTCAGGGATGTAAGTAAGGTGTCTCTAGTACTTAACTTTCTCACTGAATTGTTGGGCACATGTAAATCTGGGTTTTGTGTATCAAAATGAATTTCCTATGCGGAAGTTGGTTTGTAAAGGAAATGGTCTGGGTTTCTAAGGTCAGCACTTGTAATTTTTTTTTTTTTTAAGAAAAGAATAAAAAATAATTAGAAAATGCCCATGTAAATGCAATTCACCTTAAAAAAAATTATTTCAAACACTTGAGTGTTAGTCTTGGCAAACAGATTTGTAATGAAGAGATCAGCTAAGCCACACTCTGACAAGGCAAAATCATTTAAAAAGTGATTTGGGATCCTTCTGTAAGAAAGGCATACTATGGAAGCTGGTTTATGTTCCCTGGAAAAACATTTCTTTCTACACATTATTGTATCCAGAAGATAAGGAATATTTCTTGCTATATCTGTTGCTTTTTGTCTTTTCCAAGGAATTCACATTGCTCTCCTAATGATCATGGAGAAAATGTTCCCATCTCACACATTACTAAGCTCTTCAAGGAATGAATGGATTGAGCAGCTTTCAGCTCCTGGACCTCAGAGGGGTGTCCCCCTTCCCAGGGATTTGGGGACTGCCTCAGCTCCGGAAAATGGGAAGGGGCACAGAGATCTCTGGTATTATGCACCACAGTGCGGCATGGCTATGCCAGCTCATTCTGCTGGGCCCACAAGTTCAAGCAGGCTGGCTGCCAGATGCATTTAAACGGGTTCTGCACCTCACCTCACTTGGAACGGGGCAAAGGGGCAGAACAGCAATAGCCGCAATCAAACGATGTTAGTACTTTGATATTTCACCTGGATAAACATTAATCTCATTTTAATAAGTTGTTTCAACAAGTGTGCTGCTTCTGCCGCAGTGTTTGATCACCACACTGTATGAGATGAGTCTGACATCGTGATGTAAGCAGTGAGTAGGTCCAAGCAGAGTGGGTAAAAGAACAGATAATTCAAAACTTGACAGTGTTCAGAGTCTACTGAGGCTCTAAAAAAATACAAATACAAGCTTGTGCATGTATGTGGCTTTACAGCAGGTGCTGTAGGTGCTTTCCTAGGTGGGTAATGCTGAACGAAAATCATGATTAAAAAAAAATTCTTTCAATTTACTTTCAAAGAAAAGAGGGGAAAATATGTATTAAAAATCAGTCAGCATAACACTGTTTACATATTTATTAATACTTTTTCTCTTTTTCTTAAAATTGAACTTAAATTTTAGAGTGTTCTGCCCAAAACATGACCCAGGCAATAGGACCAATCACTATGGTGAGTTTCTTTAATGGCTTCATTGATTTCATTTGTTTTAAAAGTTTGCATCCTACAGTCAGTAACTCATTTGAGCAAAATTAATGTTGTTCCACCTTTATATAGAGTGGTGGATTTCTAATCTTGCAGGAGTGGTTTGGTTGAGATCCATGCATGTGCAGAGGAGTCTAAAAGATTTTGAGGCAGGAAATGCTTATATTTGATTGTCCCTGGATCTCCCTCAAAACTGACTTGAAACACTGTGGTCCAGATCCTTCATGGAATTATTCTGACCGTGTGTAGGCAGGTAGGCCCAAGCAGCTTGTCTGCTCCGTGTGAGATATGGGAGCCATGCTAGTGAATGATGCACAAGTTTGCATTTGGTTAGCCGAGAGAGCGCTGCTACAGGAGTGGTCACCTTGGGATTTTAATCCATAGTTACGCTAAACCATTCACATTTGCGTCTTTCATATTCACTGCAGTACTTTTTGAATAGGGCCTTTCATTCTGAAGGATCCCAAAGAGCTTTTCTAGTGTAACAAAAGGGTTATATAACCCACATTTAAAGATTATTTCCTCCACTACAGAAATGCAATTTAATTTGGCTGTCCTGGGGCTCGCTGATGCAGCGGTAGTCAGGAATCTTACTGAATTTACCAAAGCTGTGACTTAGTTAAGCTAGTGCACACACTCCTACTGAAAATGGAATAGGTCCTAAGATGGCCTTCACTTCTGAGTGGAAGTTGAGCTCAATCAGGCTGCAAGCGCTACTGCTAGAAGTCGTGTGCAGAAAGTAAAACAGGGGTGGGGTACAGACACTGTGGCTCCAAGGCAGAGTTTTGACTTTCAGGATCTAACTCAAGCGTAGCAGCTCAGCAGTTCCTCTGCAGCAGGCTGAGCCGAGACTGGGCAGTGGGAACAGGAGCTGGTATAAAAGGGCTGTTTCTTTCCCCCCCACTCCCCATGACCTGGAAAAAACAGGGTGTCAAAGAGCATCCCCTTGTTCTTGGTCCAGGGACCATTCCTGTGTTGAAATGTCAGGCCTCTGTTTTGTGACTGGAAGGGGATAGCTTGCCTCAGGTGCCAAGAGATCTTGCAGCTCTGTGCAGCAGGGATGGGAGAGCAGTGTAGATTTGGAAATGGGC
This sequence comes from Apteryx rowi, assembly GCF_003343035.1. Classification (NCBI taxonomy): domain Eukaryota; kingdom Metazoa; phylum Chordata; class Aves; order Apterygiformes; family Apterygidae; genus Apteryx; species Apteryx rowi. The sequence goes on from NW_020450552.1 coordinate 136,294, forward strand.
TCCCATCCCTGCCTAACTGGGAATGGTGGATGTGCCCAGAATCCAGGCTATTGAACACAGAAGGCTGAAAACACTCCCTGTGTGTGGGGAGCAAGAAAAGTTGGGCTGTTGTTTGGATCGTGTTCCTCTTGTTTTACAAGACATCCCTAACATACCCTAAAACAAACATCCTGAAGAACTGAGAAAATCCTACCACAGGTCAAAGATGTCCTGTTAGACAGCAAGCAACACTTTTTGTACCTACACCAGCATTTCCTAACGTGCTGCAAGGTAGACCACCCAGCTTTTTTGCAGACTTGGTGAGAGCCTATGATTTCCTTTCAAGCCATGAAAAATGCCGATGTACAGCACCATTCTCAAAGAAGTGACCGCACCCCCCCCAAAAAGGACACTGTTTTAGCAAACTGGCCCTCTTGTACCAGCAGTAGCTCCTTGTCCTTCTCAATAGGATGATTTCTAATAGCAAAAGCCTTGCCACGTGCTAGCCAAAGGTCATGCAGTTAGAAGGGAGAGGGGCACATGGCCCCTCTGCCTTTAAAACTCTCAGCATATGGTGGGGTGGTTGTACTCTTTTTCTCTAGCTATCACCTTCTCCTGCCATGTCTTGCTTGCCAGAGTTACCCTTCTCTGCTTGTGATGCCGTTGTTTTCAGCAGCTGCCAGTTATATTGGAGAGATATCAGGGCATACTGATAGAAAGGACAGAGTGAAAGGAGATGATTTCACCTGGATCTAAGATCATGTCACTAAAAGCTTAAATAATATAAAGCTTACAAGTAAAATTGTTTCTTATTAGCAGTTCTTGAGGTTTTTCTAGGAGGTCAGTACGTTGAAGAAAACATAGTACCACTTGTACGCATTTGGGACACTAGAATACCGCTCTGTGTAGCCTTAGTTTTGAGATTGTATTAAAATAAACAAGGATTGACTGAAAAAAAACAGTAATCTTTCATAAATTTCTGACTTTCCTGAGATTCTTACTCTGTGTAGGTAGTGCTGCTGCCAGGGGAAATCGATTCTCTGCCACAATCAAAAACTGTATGTTAAAATCTGGGCTTTGCTTTATGCTGGGATTAGTATCCTAATGCTGCAGCGGTTTGCACTTAGTGGTTCAAGCTTGTACTTTTTCTTACATAGAAATAATATAAATTCAATTGAAATGTCAGGTTTGGGGGAAGCTCAAATACGCTCATGCATTGCCACCCAAAGTGTCTGACTTTTGTCGCTTTTGGGGAAAAGAGAGAATTTGAATTGTGTGAAATTGTCAGTTTGAGGTTGACACATTGTTACTTTATTGTCTCTTGATTTCTAGATGCAGCTAATAAGAGGAAAAGGCATGCAATGAAATCCTCCGCCATCAGGGAACAAATGGTAATTCCGAATTTAAGTAGTTCTAAAACAGAAACCCATATCCACTACAGCAAAGGACTTAAAGAAGCATTTTGACAGCGTATTCTGAAAGGCACTTCCTCACAGGAGTGCGAGAACTTTTTCTTTACAGCTGCCTTTATTTCTTGTTTTGATCTTGTCATTCTTTCAGAACAAAACTGTTTACATTCAGAGCTGCTTCAGGCAGAGCTGATGCTGCCCTCAGGTAACGTGGGGCAAAACAGGAACCTCTAAGCCCTCTGAACGAAGGCTGACTCAGTGGCTGTGATCTTGACAGGAACAGAAAGAGCTTCCGCTTGGGGGCTGTTTTTCTTCTGAAGTTCTAAAGCCCTCAGATTCGCCTAGGGCTTGATGCAGTTTCCGTGAAAACTGCTTTTGATGAGTCACTTGGCCTTTTGAGCTAGCACTCGCTCCTGTGTGAGCCTGCACTCATGGCAAATGGGGCAGGCTTTCATTGTAGATCAGGCAGTTCTCACAGCTTTGCCTGTGAAGATGGCATTCCCAAGGGCTCAGGAGTTATCAGGGCAGAACAGCCCTCTGGTTGCAGGGGGATTCTTTCCCTTTTTTTAGGGGTAGTTGTTAGAAAACTTTTAAATACAGCTTATTTTGAGTTTGAGGTGGTTCTCTTGGCTCCACTGAAGTATGCTTGCAAACTCCCATTGACTGGAGGGGATCAGGATTTCTCCTTTGTAGAGGAAGCGGCATCCAGCTTTTCTTAGTAAAAATTTCTGCCACTCCCAGGCCTTGGAGATTAAAGGGAGGTCATGTGAGGGGACACAGAGGATCTTTGCAGCTGTCATGCAGCAGCATTTTTATTAGTAGGTTGTTTGTCCCCAAGAATTTCTCAGTTACAAATCCACTTACATTTCTGGGTTTATACCTGAGATTCATTTGGTTTGTTACCCAAGATAATGTGCTGTTTCTGCTGTTCTCCAGTGTCGGCAATCTCGGTAATCAATGCGACCACTGCAAATAAATTCCAAGGCTCCGTGTGTGTTTAGTTGCTGCAAGATAAATTGTTTAGCGTTGTGTAAGCAGCACATTTTTACATTGGTGTTTTGTGGCAGCATTTAAGAATCACTTGTAGTATTGTGGGATGACGTAGAACAGCAGAGAATCACTGCATCCAGTCTGAAGGAAAGGAAAAACATTCCTCCTCTCCTCTCCAGTCCTTTTAAGCATTACATCCAGGCTGGAGAATTAAACGTCATTTGTGTTGGGATTTAGCAGTCATCATTTGGTGATATCTGTGCTATTTGAATATGCTGGGCAAATGCAATAATACTAATACAGAAGGGTGGTGTCCCAGTTATTGGACTTTTCTTAAACAGATGTTTTTGCTTCCCTTTTCAAAAACTGATTGTAAACATTCCAGAGAGGGCTACTGTTCAGTGTGGGGAAACTGGCTGTAGTCACTGAAACATGGAATGCTTTTTCCCTCTCTGTTAATAAAGAGGTAAGATAATGAAAATGGAGCATTCAATGTCAATATGATGTAAAAAAAATTTTTTTTTTATAGAGCACAGAAGAGACAGAAGAAGAAAATAGTTTACGAATACTAAAAAGAAAGAACAGGCAAAAAGGTGCGACTTATTTTATAGAGTAACTAGATGATACTGTGATCTGTTATGTTGAAATTCAGAGCTTGGAGATGTTTGATTAAAAATGTTGTTGCAAATGCATCTTTTTATTATTTTCCTGAGACAAGCGACTGTTCTGACAAGGGAGTGAGAGTCTGATATTGCAGGATGACTATGCAGGTTTTCTGTAACTGTGCAGCAAGCAAATCTCGGTGCTTTAGCTGAGATTTACTATCTGACGTGAGCATGTTATTCACCTGGGATTTTTTATAATCGCTCTGCTCTAGCTGGCTGCTGTGTTCAACTGTGTGCCTCCAGCAAGCACAGATACCTCGGCCTGACCCTTTTCCTCCCTCTCCATATTAAAACAGATAAATTCAAAAGGGCATTTTCTTTCTTCACCTCAGTCTTCTTGCACTAAGCCTCTCTTGAAGGAGGCGAGGGGCACAGATCTGCAAGAACCTAGAATGGGTCGAGGATGTGTGAGCAGGAGAGGGGATTTGAGAGCATGAGCAGGACGTAAAGGAGAGGACATTCAGCACACCTGCAAGAGGAGGATTCTGGCTCACTAGGCAGTTACCAGGCTTTCAAAATGCTGCTACAGTTATTGCTGCCAACTGCATGCCATCTTATGGTACCTTCCAAATCTGTATTAAACTGTATCGCGTAAAGCATCCTGTATTTTATTTTACTGCATAAATATGCCATTATAATAGGGAAATCAACTGCTGGAACCATCCTTTGGTTCCACAGTTTTCACGTTACCCAAAAAGCCCTGCTGTAGTTGTGTGTTAGGATTACACTGTCAATCGGAAGTTTGGAAGATGTTAGTGGTGTTTATCCACGTTCCCATGGCCRTATTCAGTAAATGGACATGGTATTGTAACAGTAGGTGGCTGCAAAGTGTTCTTTCTGAATTTTTTTTTTTTTTTTTTACTACAGTTATAAAGAACAGGGAACCTATAGGGAATCCTGGAATATTTATAGGACATCTAGTATAAGTGAAATGACACTTTTTCTCACAGATTTCTCCAGTAAAAAGTAACATCATGTTTTAATGGAGACTCACAGACTTCTATGAGTTCTCTAATAGCTCTTTCCTTTTGAACAGCTCATAGATTGAACTGAAACCAGTCACTGACCTGCTGCTCTGAGAGATGAGAAAAAAACAAGCAGTTGTATTTCCCCAGCAATCCAAATCTGACAAAGTAGATGTATAAAATAGGCTATAATAAACCAAATTCATACCTGCATCAGTTGGAATAAGAGTAGCCTCAGTTCTCTTACCAAATCCAATATTGGCTTACTTCTTGCACTGTTTTCTACCCTATAGCCTGTTCAGTCCCTGGCGTGGTGCTGAGGATGGAAAAAACCCAAGGCAACCACCTGCTTTCCAAACTAAGGGGTATCAGGAGGCTTTAGGAATGGTGCACTTAGAGTTGTGGTGATGTTCCTTTTGATCAGCAAAGCCCAGTCCAGAGCTTGTGTAATTTTACACCCAGCACAATGCTAACGTTAGCCTGACCGCATTATTGTCCCCGCTGTAAAGGGCTGAGTGGATAGAGCTAAGGAGCCAGATATTTGCCTAAGGATCTGTTAGTGTCAGGGGGCACTTAACCAAATTTTTAGTCACTTTCAGGAGAGGGCAAGTGAAAGCTGCTACAATTAATATAAAAAAGACCATGCAGCTGTGCTGAGGATCACTTTTGATTCTGTTTTAACAGTACGAATAGACTTTCTTAGGAAGTGCAAACAGGCGGGGCTTTTGGATAACATATTTGAAGAGATGCTGGACACACTTCACCTGGCACAGGAAAAACTGATGGATGACAACACTTCGGAAACAGGTATGGTGAGCCATGGGGAATTCTGCTCTCCCAGCCAAAATGCTGATCTGAATTATGGGCACTGAGTCCTGGGTCACCTTCCTGAGGATGTTTCTTGGAAGTCTTAGATAACTGCATCCTGTCTTAGTTCTGCAGCCCCACAGTAGGTTGAGAGTGAGAATTTTTCGGTATACCTGTGTCAGTACAGGGGAAGAGCTGCCAACTCAGCTTGCCCTGGTAAGGCCTTCTAAACCTCGAATTTGTGAAGCTACCTTCTACTCCTGGTGTAAACATATGTAGATTAGTCAGCCAGCCTCTTCTCCCAGGCACTGAAGAAGAGAGAGGTCCTGGAGAAAACAGGAGGGTTTTATTTGAATCATAAATTTATGCGGCTCTTACGGCTTCATAGAGGGACCAGCTGTCTRTCAATACCAGCACTTTCTTTTGATGGAAAAATACCTGAGTATGTATGTTTTAAGTGTTGTAATGAATTACTTGGATGATTACTTAGAAATTTAATGTCAAATATTAGTGTGTGTTTGGGGGTTTAATTGGTTTAAGTACCAGCATGCATGAAACACTTTGTTCTTGGAAGATTCTACTCTAACGTTGCTTTGTCCACAAAACAGTTGAAGAAAATTTCAGACCTTGTTCTCCTGTTGTCCCCCAGCTTTACAAAGTTATGAATACTATACCTTTGTTTAAAGAATGCTAATTTATGCAAAATAACTAAAGCACATGTAGGAAAAGTGAGAAGTCCCACCTGACTAAATCTTCCTCATGAGCACAGCTAGGGTGCCACATGACAACAGCTGCTAGAAGCAGTGAAGAAGTCCAGAGCGTATTAGGGTTTCAAAGGACTTCATCATTAAGTAAACTTCTTAAAAGTCATGTGAACTCTGTAGGCATTTTGTATTTTGTTTCATTGGAAGCCTCAATTATGAAATCAAGGTGTAAATCAGGGCTGATTTTTAACATAGAGCAGCGATAGCAGTGTCCCATGAAAAACACTCTTATGGTATTAGAAAGGCAAACACCCATTAGGTGTTTGTGCTGAGCACATCAGTGTCACACGATCTGTGAAGAAGAATTGGCACTGTCAACCCTGCCATTACGCGTACAGTCCTGACATGCTGGAGTGAAATATGACTTAAGTAAATTGCAGAGTGCCCAGCCAAAGATGTCCTAGTTTAAATGAACTGCGTTGAGGTGGTGCAGACTCAAAACAGGAGTGCCATATAGGTCTCCTTTCTAGTTTCCTATATGAAACTAAAAAAAATGGAGTTGGCAAACTGACCCTTCTTTCTCAATACAGGCTATATGAAAAGAAAAGTCTTTTCCCTTTATCTTTGCTTATCTTAAAACCTCAAGTAATCGGTATAATATAAAATAAGTAATTACTGTTTTGTGCTACTTCTAAGCAGGGCTCTGGGTTAACCAAAATGTACTGTAAACCTTTACTGTGTAACAGTAAATCAAATTATCTTTATCCTCAGAGTATGAAGAAACAGTAATGTCGCTCTTTGACTGTGGACTGTTTGAAAACATACTGACAAATATTCATTCAGGTATGTGAAATAAGCTGTCAGATTAGTAGCGCTTGGTGTGGTTTTTGGCATTCAGGTTGTTATTCTGAGGATTTTGATAACATGATCACTTAAAATGAGAATTCCAGGGAACTTTTTTTCAACATTGTATAAATTATTGAGGAAAAGCCATTGATACCTGAATCTTTAGAAATACAGTTTGGCTGCCTGACATAAAGGGGGAGGTAAGTCACAGTTCCACAGCTTGAAAGGACCAAAAGGTCTTTGCTGTGAAGGACTGAAGGTTCTGCAGGTTCCTTTCCTTCCTGTGTGGGGAGGCTTCTCTACAGCCTCCCTTCAGCAACTTGTTTCTATTAAAACTTTGCTCCTTTCCTATGGACACTGTTTAGACCAGCTGTTATGTTGCAGTAAGAGCACTAACCATTGTGAGCAGAATGTACCTGGAACTGAGTGCAGTTGTAGCATGCTTTGAAAAACAAGTTGAAAACACTTGAAGAATGAAATGAAAACAAGTGCAAGGGCAGTCATTTGGGATCGTTGGTGTGGAAGGAACCTCTGGGGCATGGACTTCAGTCTTTGCTATTGCAAGCAAAAAGGTTAATGTTATTTTTCAGATAGGTAGATCTCTTGCTCACATTTCCCTCAAATAGAACAAGGTTGCTAACTTCTGCTTTAATTTGTTCAAGACAAAAGGGAAATGGGTGTAAATTAGCTAACCTTGAGGTTCAGTGCTTCTACCCTGTGTTTGCTGTTCCCCCATTCCACCTATCCTGACGTATTTAAAGAGGACTAACAAACATATTGTCCTTTAGCCTTCACTTCACTAGACGGAACAAGCCAGGCACCTCTCTCTGGTCTCCTCGTCTCACACTTGAATTCCTATTTTGGAAACAGGAGTGACTGGTGTTACAGAATTATCTATACAAGGTGGCTTTACTACATTACATAATACAAGGTGGCATTAATACATCTCTGCTCATAATTCCTCATGTGAAACAACCTGGGATCACATTTACTTCTTTCACAGCTGCATCAGTTCATCCTCTTCTCAGCTTACAGGAGAAATTCTTGATATTGGCACCTATGTACACAACCATGTGATTCTGACATGTAAAAGTTGTACCCTTTCTAATTCCCCACTACTTCAGTCACTCAGTTCTTCCTGTACTACAAAATCTTCTTTTCTGATACCATCAGCCAACATCATACATATACTCCTACTCTCAGTTTCAAGGTCAATAATGAAAGAATGTATCAAGGCTGTTTCAAGACTGATCCAAGAGGAGCTCTGATAATGAATTGATCAAAGAGGAATAAGAAGTAGTGTGTTAGTTGCAAGTGAAACTGCAGGGATAGAAGTCGCTAGCTTTTTTGTCCCAGTCTATCTTCCAAGCTCTTCACTAGTAAGTCTCTGTAATGATGTATGAAATGTTTATATGAAGTTCAGAATGACTAAATAGTTTTTTCTCCTGAAACCAGTTATTTTAAGCTATCTGACATGCTTTACCTTTAATCCACTTTTCATTTTATCCTTTTTTTCCCACATTTTTGATCTTCTTGCAGAACTTCTAAAGCCTTGTGCATCAGTACAGAAAGACTACTACGAATTGTAATTGTTGAAATGGCTTTTTTTATTATATAGGTCTTAAACAGTGGTTATCTACTATGCAGTTTTACACCAAACTTGGTGCATTTAAAATATTTCATATGGGATCTGTAATTACCTCATCAATTTCAGAATTCCAGGTTGGAGATCCTAGTTCTCTCCCCCAAAGGAAAAGTGACCTCCTTCTAGTTTTGCTTTCTGCTCTGTTGTCTTGTGCTCAGCTTTGTGTGATACCTAGATCATCTTTAGTCTCCTTCTCTTCACTGGTAAGCAGTTTGTGTAGTAGCTTTTGAACTCCCTGATAATATTTGTTTTCACAGCATCTGCATCAATGAATTCTGCAGTTTAGTTATGTAGATTTAAAAGCTACAGCTTCCCTGTTTTAAACCTGCTATGCAGTAACTTCATGGAGAATCCCTTAGCTCTTCTCTTATGGAATGGTGAGCAGTTGTTCCATGTTCATATTCCTCATGCCATTTCTGATTTTTCAGAGATATCTATTCTTTTCCTTTAAGAAGTCACCTCTTTTATGAGGTGAAAGGTTCCCATTCTGTTGATCTATCTTCCTATGGAAGCTCTCCTGTATGCCAGTCATTCTCATCACTGACACCTTTCTCTGGGCTAATTCTATTTCTGCCATAAGGATTTTGGAAGAAGAGGAACAGAACTGTGTCATTTCTGTCAGTGGTTCACCTATAAGTTGAGCGCAATAGCACAATGGTCGTGTTGTGTCTACTCTTTGTTTTCTTTATTTCAAATAAGTTATTTGTTGGGGTCCAAATATTCTCCAAGAAGTCTTTTTTCAGCTCCTACTTGTACAATCCAGCTTTTTCTTCAAATGTGTGCCTGGTAGTTTTTTTAACCACATATACTTGATGATACCAAATAGAAATGCCATAACGACTGCCCTTGGCAAGCATTAGAGAAGACTGTGATTTTTCATTAGTCTTGCAGACAGCTGAACTGACCTTGCCAAGCAATGGGTGTAGGCTATGCTACTCTGCCAGGACACCCATGGTATGCACTATGAAATCCAGATGACAGTTGACTGCACAGAAAAGTAGGGAGAGAGGTTATTTGCTTTTCCAGTCAGAACTAGGGTGAGGAGTTGAATCCCTCTTTCATGAACTGATACCCAGAGTTTTCAACAGTAATTCTGGCTACCAGTTTTCAACATGCAACATTCAACCTTACTCCGTAATGTATTTGAAAATGTGTTGTAGAAGTGTATGCACATATGTACTCTTCCATACACACACAAAAGTGACAGCAGTAAATTCTTGGGCTTTTTGAAAAAGAGAAAAGGAAAGCAGAGGGCAAAAGGCTTTTTCTTTATTTAAGAAATCACAGTTAGAAATAGTTCCAACTCTGTAATTCAAAATGACCAGGGATAAACTGCTGGAGCTGCTTTCTCTACTCTGCCCATTACAATTTTGGAGACCTCTTTCAATCTCTTTTTTCCTTCTTGAAGAGGAAAAATTATTCAAGTTTGAACAAAATAAATCTGCCTCCTTATTGAAATTTTAACACTGGTATTCTCACATGTGTTGAGGAAAAACACTTGTTATTCTACCATGTCATTTCACTGCTGCATTGTTTGTTACTGAACAAAGCAATTGCTTCATTTACAACTTACAAGTAAGAATATATTATTACTTACTACTTTGGTAATGCTTTCAAATTTTAGCAAGGTATGTTACCTAACTCTCATTGATTTCTACAGCCTTTTTAACATTAGGCAAATGAAAGTGGTAAAGATGAGTAGAAACCCAGCGAGGTAGGGCTTTGCAAATAAGATAAAGGAAAGAACTTTAACCCCTCAGTGTATTGCCAATAAACAGCTTGACAGAAGGCAGGCAGATATCCAACAGCAGGAACATAGATGTACTAGTAGCAGGTAACCTGTGTTTGAGAATCTAGCTGCTGAATTCAGCTGTCCAACCCATTTCTTCCAGATTTAAAAAATTTTGTTGTCAAAAATCCATTAGGTTTCTAAACTTGCTCCAAACATCTAATTCAAAGTTATCTTTAAACATTTAAAATAATCTGTAGCAGAGGAGTTCCCATCCAAATGGATTCTGGAAATGGAACAGTTAAGTCTTGTGTACAAAATAACATTGAGTTAGTAACTAAATAACTTATACATTTGTTTTGATGGTTCAAGTTAGTTAAATCTGTAATGTAGCTAGTTTTGAGATTTGGAAGACAGACAGCATATAACTAACTCACTCTAGTACTTTCTATTTTCTTTGGATACTTCAATACTCTGGTCTCCTTCATATGACATGCAGTCCATCTCTTAATGGAGAGACCAAATAGGCGTTAGGTGTTAGGCTAAGGGCTTTGCTTCAGAAAAGTAGAGGTTTCATGGTAGACTAAACTAACTGGTGACTTCTGCAACCTCAGTATTTATGTATATGTAACATATAAATTAATAATAATAACACATGCTTAAGAACTTATATCCCTCCCCTTTTTATCACAGGGACAGAGGAAAAAATCCAGGAACTTCTAGAAACCAGGAAAAGACTGGATAACCAGATTGAGCTACTGCAAGACATAAAAGAAGTTGCCCTTCCCACCCAGGAGAACACCGCTAGTACATCCAGTACAGTGTCTGAATAACCCTGAAGTCTTTCTGTAATGGCATCACTATTCAGAATTTTCTGATGATAGAAACCATAGAGCACGTCTGGTGAGTGTGTAAGTGATTTTTTTTCAAGGCTAGGAACACAAGCAAAAATCGGGTGTTTTACTGATTTTTATACCTCACTGTTGCAATAATTTTAAGTTGTCCCTTTATTTTTTTTACTGTGGATCAATGAGTGTTAGACACTTAATTTAGCTTTTTTAAAGCTGAACAAAACTCTCCAACCAAGGTTTTTTCCAGAACAAGGGAGCAACAGCTGCCACAGAACTTTTTTTTAAGTCACTTTAGTTGAGGCAGCCCTCTTAGAATGTGTGAGGGAGCTGCTTCACTGTCTACTTCTAGACAGTGTTGTTTTAAGGATCACATTGCTGCTTTGGCTTTCCAAAGAAGATTAATTAGCAGAACTTGCACTCAAAGAAACCTTCTGAATTATGAACAGGAGTTTTTGTTTGTTTTTTGTCAAAGAAAATCAATCAATGTTAAGCATATAACTAGTTCTGCTATAACAGCAGTGGTGAAATAGTGGTTGCAGGCAGACAGGAATGTCTGGGTACCATGCTCTGATACCACAGACAATGTAAAATGGTATCAAATAATGGACTGTGTTCTCCTTTCTCCATTAAGAAAGGATATGACCTCCATGTGTTTTGTCTTAAAGGTTACTATATTGAAATTGTTTGAATACAGAAAAACATTGTTTAGCTACAAAACTAAGTTAATAAAATGTTTTTAAGAAAGTTGTGTATTTAGTCATGCTCAGTACTGTTGTGTGGGATGCAGCCCAGTAGCTGGCATGCCATTAAGCAATCACATTTTTTCCATCTTTACCTTGCCTTGTACAGTAGCAAGCAGAGGCAGTACCATAATGACCTATTGCTCTTATGAAGTTAAACTACATCTGTTATGATGGGTTGTAGCACCATTCTGCAAAACTAGTTGTGTTCCATTAGCGACTGGTGCAAATTCATAGCTTGAGCTCATTCTGTGCAGAGTCCTAAGCTGGAGATTAATAAGCATGGAATAACGGAAGTGATAAAAGATAAGTCTCAAAACACAAGCCCTGCAGGTAGAAAGACTAGCTGTACCCTTAAAGAAATACACACTAGTACAGGCTCTTCTTGCTTGTTCACAGTTCAGGCCCTGCAGGCTCACCAAGACTAGAACCACAACCAATTTACTGCTGCAGCCAAGGCCCCACTCAGAGCTGTTCTGCTTAGAAAACTCCCACCTAAAACAAAAGCAAAGCCTCCCACTCTGTGAATAGGGGATATTGATTTCTACTATTAGGGAACAAGAAAGATGCAAATCTACTGTCGCTGGAAAGAAATAAAAGTTGTGTGTTTCAGACCAATTCTTTTTCCTTTCTTAGAGCAGCAGTTGGAATTACTGACAAACTTCAGAACAGTTCAGACAGCAGTTCCATGCTTTGCAGTTCCTTCCCCCACACTACACCAGACCTTTAGGCTACAGTTTGCAGTCAAAAAAAGAATTATTGAAAACAGATTAGCTTTTTATGACACACTTGGAAGCATTTTTTCCAGAAGATCCCAGACTGAATTCTCAGAGCCAAGAGTCTTCTAGCCAAGAAATCTTCTTGCCAAAAACCCCAAAATCTAGGCTCTGCAAAACTTAGCACAAAGGTGACAGCATCATAACCCAAAGAAGAGTAGATCTGTAGTTAAATGTCTTAAACTTTGAAACTTAAACTTTTCTTTAAGGTATTCCTTCATCATCAACCACAGGATAGAGCAGTTTAAAGTGCACAATAACAACCTGACAGTGTTTCCAAAAAAAACCCAAAAAACACGCAAAAACACACACCTGTCTCAGCTTATTAAATGGAAAGCAACCAGATCCAGAGAATATAATCACTGAAGAGAAAGCCAGTGTCTAGAAATAAATCCTTTTTTTGCTTCCTGAAATTTGTCAAGCACCATGAGACTTTTTTTAAATCAATACAAAAAGCTTGAGATTTTCTTCCAAGTCAAAAAAAGTTTGCTAGTGAATAAGTACAAAACAGTGAATTTTATTACATGTAATTTAAGTTTATACAATACTTCAATGCAAAAAAAAACAAAAACAAAAAAACACACAACCCCCCCCACACACACACTTCCAAAACAGTATATCCCTTCCCCTCCAGGGGAACCAGTTTAATCTGATGTCACCAAAGAGGTAAATCTTTCATTAACCATTAAAAATATTGCTGTACAGATTACACAAAGTACACATTACAACTTATATTAGGGTATACCCAAATATAGAACTTTATGGCCAATTTGAAAAAAGGGGTAACTAACAGATCTAAGTTACTTACGTAGGCTTTGAGGATACATTATTTCTGCACGCTTTTCTAAGCACTGAAAATACACTTGATATTGATTGATTGATTAATTACACACAGCAAATGGCACATTCATTCACAATCATGCAACTGCAATAAAAGATATCCATGCCATTTGCTTTGTCATAATCCCATGGAGTTAGTTAATGTTTTAAGTGACATCATTCAGTGGCTCAGGTGAGACTATTCTCTAACCCCAAAAGGCCAGTACCCCCAGTACTAAATTTAAAATATTAACAGATGGTGCTAGAATTGAGACTTCCTAACCTGAAAAATAAGTCCTTGACACCGCTTGGTATCTTTTGCATGCTGCAATTTTTCTCCCTCCATTTGAAGTCCTGAGCTGGTTCCAACATCCTGAGTTGCTAAATGCAAGTGAGTATTTTGCTTGATTTTTTTTTAAAACAGTTCACTCTTCTTGAGCACACAAAATATTTGTTTTCGGTGTTTTTTTTTTTTAATACAGACTTTCACATCTTCTGATATAACAGACCAGGTTATGTTTAGTTTCTTTTACCTGTACGGTTCTGCCAGCCTGTTATACCATGCCAACTGCAAAAAAAAAAATCCCTGCAGTCACCCAAAACTTACAGCCTCTTGTTTCAGTTCTTAAAGGCTCCACATTTACTGGCTTTAGCAATGAATTCCTTTAGCAGAGGACCATCCATTTGCCAGAATGCTGCAGTTTGTGTCACTTCTGTCAAATGGTTGACACAAAACTTAAAGCAGAATTCTTCTAAATCCTAAACAGAAGAAAAAAGAAAAAGAAGAGGTTTTAGTATCTTCACTTCCATCACAGAGAATTACATTCAGAGCCAGGCACAAATGTCTTTATATGCTTTACCTTTAGTGCCATTAACAGCAGAGAACTAGCCAAATATACATTAATCGAGTGGCGCTCAGCCTTTTTCTATAGTGTGACTGTGTAGATGCAATAGAAGAGAATAATTCTACCCACATAACATGGCTGCAAAGAAAGAATAACCTTAATTTGGTTCTCACTGTATAGCTGCAGTCACATATATTGCTCAAAAGAGTGCGTTTTTAAAGTTTTACCACTTAAAGGGTTTATAGGTTAGATTGGTCTAGCTATTAGCATCCAGAAGAGTTTCATCTACATTCACTGACAACTATTAAACCCAATACGAATAGGAGATCTGAAGGTAACGAAATTTAACCAGGACTGCACACTAAGAAAATTCAGCTCTTCCATTCCATATTATAATCTCAGTGTATACATAGGCTGCTTGACTTCCTGCTTCGTTAATGGCTTAGCTAAAGCTTTGAAGTTACATGCCACTGGGTTTGGTGCAAGTGTATACTAACTGGTATTTTTAAAGCAAAGCTTAGGCAAAAGGTCTTTCTGTGCATTAGAAATAGACCCAGGGTTTTTGTTTGTTTGTTTGTTTAAAAAAGTATTCCACAGATGTCCCAAGAAATACACTGTGGCATAATACACCAAAACAATTCTTGCAGAAAACATTCTGGATATTTGAGATTACTGGGAAGCGCCTCCCATATAAAGATTAGAAAAACCTCAGACAACCATCATTGCACCCACATGATGTCAGAGAGAAAGGATGTCTAAAAAACAAAAAATAGTCGTTGTCAGTATAACATTGACCACAGAATTGCTTCCCAATCAGATTATTTGTTTCTAACTCCTCTTTTGAAGAGGAAACTTATTCTTTGTGGTGCAGCACTAAGATGCTATAAGGAAGATGCTGCAGCCCTTACAAAATAGCAACTCTCTCCCCACCCTGCTCTAATTTTTTTTAGTACTTTATAATCTATAGTACTAGTACTTTATACATAAGAACACACCCTTCCTTAGTTGCTCAGCAGACTGGGTGCTGCAGTAAGGCATAACAGATTTGCAGAGCTCTTTAAGCCACCTGAAGTATGAAAGACTGATTAGTATTCATATTTTCACTTAAGGTCAACACCGAAAGCTAGATCAGCTGTGTGCCAGTGAGAATTCTTGACACAATAGTAATACAAAAAATATGTCCTGGCCTAAAACCAGGCTTTCTGAAGCTGCAGATCTTGGCTTGTGTAGCATCTGTGCAATGAAAAAAGACAAGCTTATTAGAACTTAACACTGAGAGGTTTTTTTTGGKTTTTTTTTTTTTTTTTTTTGAAGTAACAGAATGGACTAACATTTTAAATAAAATTACATCATACACATTACAATATTTTACACTTTTATTTAAAAAATTATATTCCAATCAATGCAACAGAAGCATACAACAAACAGTAATACTATGTCATTAGTAAGACACTTTGGAAAGTTTGATGTTTTGCAGAGGAAAAAAAAAAAGCGCTGAATTTCATTTGCAGGTGGATGCACTTCAAGCAAAACTTTACTTGAATTAATAGAATTAAGTGATAAAGGCACAAGGTACTTCCAATGATTATTAAAAGTCACAATGATAAGCCAGACCTGAACTAACTCTAGCCCTTTCAATTCAGTTAGTCAGTCACTAAAAGAAAGTATATCAGAGTTTTATGCCATGAAGGTAAACTTTAAAGTTAGCAGCTTCTTTCAACTGTTGTCTTCCAGACAGTCCCATGAACTAACTACATCACCTAAGCAATTTCAAACCCTGATCTAACCTTACTGCACATAAAGTGTGTTTACCAAAAGCAACCCCTCAGTGTCACCCATTTTCTCCTTAATTTAGCATTTAAACATACCATTAGGTAAACTTCTAATTTCACTTAGCTAGTAAAGTATGGCCAAAGCACAGTAACCGGATTTATTCTACTCTTTACAAGCAGAATCAATCACACACTGAAGACCTATTCTGCAAATAATCTTTTAAAACTAAAATATGCAAGACCTTCATGTTTTATATGAATTCCCATCAAAGAAATCATTATTCACAATAGAGCTGAAGTCATAATTCAGACACCAATACCGGCATTCAAATAAGGTATAATCAAACAAGCAACACACTGCAAGGCTCAGAAATAAGTTAAGGTAATTGCATGCATATTGCTGGATATTAAGTACAAGAAAAAGCAATGAGTTGATCTACCAAGTACCAAAAGCCTTTAATAAGCATAAACAGCAAGTATAAAAAGTAGCCAATCATGAAGCTGCAAACCTGACATGCAGGTACTACTCTGAGCACAAAGAGCCAAAGAAAGCCCAGGAATACTTCCAGACTAGTCCATAAAGTAGCATGTTAGTGAACTGGTAGTGAAATCAGACATTACACAGTGGGAGAATTCCACTAGCCCTCCCCTTTTCACACTCTATTTCTGTCTTTAAAGTTTATTAGGCCCATAAGGCAGTTCTTATCCTGCCATTTGATTAGCATACTTGAAATGCAAAGACTGAAAGTGTATCTGACTGCAGATAACTCAGTTTACAACAACAAAATACCAAAAACAACCCAACCCAAAATACCCAAGCCCCCCACCTACACCTCAACCCACAACCATACAAAAAGAAATAAATTAAGGCTTACAAGAACAGCTTCTCAGAACGCGATGATTTTTCTTTGTTTTTAAATACTACTCTTGGTTTTGTTAATGTTTTCATCCTCCATTTTTTTTAATCAGACCTTTTTCCATATAAATAGAAATTCATGAAGCTTGGCATAGTGTCATAACCTTTTACCATGAATTAAGCAATGCAAATATTTATAAATCCCGAGTCTCAGCCTGGGACTTAAGTCATATTTAGATACCTATGTACTAGTTCACCTTCCCAGTACTGGTTCATAAAACATACAGCTTTCAATCCAAATATAGTTTATGCAAGTCCAATGGCAACATTCTCAAATTCTGACAATAGTAAATAGTATTTTCTGATTTTAAGTTAGAGATAACTTGTATAACTGGCTGCTTTTCTCCACAGTTCAGGTCAGAAAGCAGCCACCTATTTAGAGACTGAACTTTAGAAGTTTACCTCTGCATCATATCTGACAGCAGCAGAGAGCAATGAAAATGCGTTTTCCACAGTAATTCCTCTCTTGATGATGTGTTGACACAGCTTTTTCAGTCTATTTTCACAATAAGAAGTAGCCAAATCCAAAAGCCCTGCAATCAAAATGCCATCATATTAGCCACTTGTAATTATCACTGCTTTTTAACAACAGCATGTACTCCTGGGGTAGAGGTTGCATCTTTATTCTGTATGTGATGTTCTGTATGTCCATAACATGCTATATGCATATGGGTCACTACTGAGAAAAATGTATTTTACCATTACACAGGAAGAAAGGCCTTTTATTACCTCAAGCTGCAATCCTGTTAATCTCTGTAAACATACAAGCTGTTCCACTGATTTGCATACCTAACTGCTTGCAAGAGTGGAACTGTTGCAAAACAGGCACATAACAAGTGAAAAGCCACCACTGTAAAAAACAAAAAAAATCCTGCTTGAATTACAGCTTGCTCTTTGCTCCGCTGCCCAAGTTTCCCCTATTACATCTACTGAGATTTTTTTCTTGTTATCCTAACCATTAACTGATTTTAGTAAAATATGCATATATTTTAGTCAAGAGAAATATAGTTTCTCCTCCATCTTTGAATAAACTCACAGTTTATTCCTAAATATGCTCCAGTTTTGCTGTAGTAAATTTGCTACAGCAGTATTTTTAAAACAACTTTATTATTCCCCAGTAAATTTATTATAGGCTAGACTAGAAGCCCATATATATACACATTTATTCTGCACCCCTTTTCTCAGTTTCTCTGGATCCTACTTTCTAAAATAATTTGACCAAAAGCGATACCTATAGCATCCTCAGGTGGAAGGTCAACACTGTCTGTATACAAGTATTCAAGAAAGGCACGATACACAGGATAAGAAAACTGGTCTATTTCTATCACTTCCTTCATGTCCTCATTCCAGTATGACTGGAACATGGTTCTGAAGTGTTCACACCTAAAAGACAAAGACATCACCTGGAACACTTTTTTTTTTTATATAAATATTATTTATATTTATTTATATAGAGATATATGCAGGAATGTTATATTATGTATTTCAGAGAGACTGTATTTGTTGCAATCTCTCTGCAACATTATAAATATTTTACCTTACCCCATCACAATTAGTGATCCACATTTTGGTTCCTACTATTGTATACATTGTTATACTTGAGCATCAGGATGAAACTCGTATTTGATCTATGCTACAGAAACATCTGTGCATACATCGCAATCAAACTAACTTAACAGAATTTATTATTTTGGGAACAATGAATAGGCTTAGTGAAATGTGGATATGGACTATTTTAAGAGAGAGTTTAGATCCCCCCTTCTTTTTTTCCCCTCCCCCTTAGATGTGATGCTAACAGGTAATTTGGTATAAACAAGAGCCATGAAAGATGAACACAACCTGATCTTCAGAACAGCTTTGTGAACATGGATGTACTTTCCATCCACTCGGAACTTTAGGTCTGAGGTTTCTGGGCTGTCAAACTCTTTCTTCAGAGACTCTGCTACTGTTAGAAAGTCTTCATGCTCTAAAGAAACAATTAGACACGTTAGACATCTTAAACGGAACACTCGCATCACTGTAGTTAAAGTTAACTGGTCAGTTAACAGCACGTAAAGTAAACAGGTCAGTATCAGAACTCTATTGGCTTAAGGGGTCAAACCAGAAAAATGAATTGGTCCATTCTCCTTTTCTGCTGGCAAGGGCTGCTCCACAACAGCTACAAACTGCAGCAGCCAGCCAGCAGTCCCAGGGCCAGCACAGCACCAAGGAAACTCCCTGGGGAACTTCCTTCCTTCCGCTCCACCTGGGGACCACCCACACTACTGCCAGTCTTCCGGCAGCTCTGCTCTAGCACTGGGCCAGCTTTGGGCCAGCAGCTGGTCTCAGAGAAGCTACAGCAAGCCTGCAAACTGCTGGTAATGGAAGTCTACAACATCACCTACAACCCACCCAACACACAGCATATGGTGCTTCAGTCATGTTAACATGACTGAAAGAATAAGAAAACATGTCACCCACTGGCCACTTTTTTGCACTGGCTGGTAGGATATAGCCTGCAGGTTGTCCATTAACATCTTTGCTGGACTGACATAACAGCATCCGTGATATTTCATGTTAGCTCAGTTTATCAGTCAATTACGACAGCACAAAACCCAATGGCAGTGCTGCAAGATGATGGACCATATCAAGAACACGGTATCTACTACGAATGACACAGGAGTTCAGCAATTTTGGAAATGAACAAAGCTGAGATCTTGCAGCCCCTTGACAGTTCTTAAAAAGGCCTGGGATATCGGTCCCATAGTGGTTCCATCATCTGTCTCTAGAAATCATAGAAGAATTTCAGCACAAGCAGGCCAAGACTTGTGGTAAAGTAAGAACCATGAGGTTTTAGGAACCCTAACTACAACATACTATTTGAAGCTCCTGTTGATATATCTCACAAGTGTGTTTTAAACACACTTGGCTAAGAAGCAAAATATATTAAAAAAGTTTTCTACTATAACGAGAGGTGGACAGTCTCCTGTGTCCCATAGGACTGCATATTATTTATCCACATACATTCCAATTACTTTTCACCATTAGAGACAGTTAACTAAGTTGGTATTATATAAAACACTCCTGCTATAGCAAGCTGCCATTAAAAACAAGTTATGTTTATGCCTCAAAAGACAATGAACTCTTGTTTTTGCTCCAATTTACATGGACCATATAAGGAATCTGCATCTCACCAGGGCTAACTAGACCATGCTCTAATCCCCCCTGCACTTGTTCATGTCATTTTTTTCTAGGTCATCAGCTTAGCTTAAGCCATGCTGTAGATCAACTTTCACTCCAAATACCTTTTCCACAACAAAGGCTGCAGATTTGAACTTTGCCACAGACAATCCTGAGTGACTGATCTTAGTTTTGGCAGAGCCACCATAACTGGAAATAGAACAATAACCATCATGTACAGTTAGCTCTCACCAAGAAAAAAAATAATGTATTTTTTAACCTATATAAATAAAAAGGTATAGAGGGAAAAAAAWATATATATATATGCAGAATGGAGATTAAAAATGCCCCAGAATTAATGCTTTTGATTAAATATTTGGTAGTAGGATTATCAGAATAAGAGGAGACTAATTCCCATTACCCTTTGGGGATTAAGATACAGACATAAAATTCAAACAACTTGTTATACTCTGACTGGGAAAATTTCATGAAACTGAGAATTTAAGTTACTGAAACAGGGAAGATAGCATTTAAACAGCCTTTACAGCCTCTTGCAAAATGCAAGAGACCTGGACAACTGTCAGACCTCTACAGAGGAAAGACTAACATACATCCCAAAGGAAAGAATGATTAGAGAACGAAGAAAGTTGGAAGTGGGATAACACAAGACTTGAATTTACCCAGAGGCAGATCATTCCAAGCTAATCTTCTCTCTCTTTGGTAAAATTATTCAGTTTTCCTCTATAGACGAGATGCTGTTATCTGGACTTGTATAAATGTGATAACAAGCTAAATGAGAAGTTAAGATGGAGAAGCCAGGTTAGGACAGGAATTCTTAGACAGCTACAGGGCTGTCTGAGATAAAACAAGCCACACAGAAAGGTAAAGTCTGAGACTGGAGGAAAGTTACAGAAGATTTGATCCCTCCACAAAACCAATTTCATACATAAACTAACAAAATTAAGATCTCTTGTCAATATTAAAGTATATTAGGCCTTCTAGATGATCTTGAGGACTGAAATGGCAGATCTAAGATGAAGTCCAATAAGCATGAAGAGCAGGCTAAGCAAATTTATAGCATATTTGGGGTCAAAAAAGAATTGGCAGCTTATCAACCAAGACAACAGACTTGGGTGCATTAGTTGGTCACAATGACTACATCCCCAAATTTAATCCAAGGCTGTATAAGAAGAAAGTTTCAACACAGAGAACAATGATATTATGATCTTGTTACACAGGGAATATTATTTGCACATCTGCCTGCCTTCGAAGATAATCAATTCAATTCAAACTAAATCAGGTTGAGCAATACCACCTCACAAAAAGGAAACTAGGAATTCTACTACTTTACCTTCCTAACATGAAAGATGAGAGAGATTTGCCCCTTCGTATTTATATTGGGAGGGTAAATACTAGGGAGAGGAAGCTAAAGACAACACTTGCAATTAGAAGTTGTTAGATATCAAAGTAACAAGAGTCAGGAGCAGTCCTCCAAACAGGAACAAATAGTTTTAGGAGCAAAAAGCTACATTTAATGATCCAGGAGTCCTTCCCAGTCCTGAGCTGGGGCTCAAACAATACAAATGTAGGAAAAATACAATATTCACAGTGCAGCGTAAAACAGGATTGTCTCTAGACCTTTACTGGCAAACAAACAACCTTGCTAAGGCTGTACTGGATCCTCAGCTGCTGAAGGGCATTGTTCTTTCTTAGTGCTGTAAACCTCAAGTGTTTCCTGAAAAAAAACAATTATTAGCTAGAAAAGCTAGTCTAAATTGCCAGTTCTCCTTAAAGCAAGAACCGGCCTCCCACAAAAAGTGACATACAGTGCTAACCACCACAAACATACATAGAGACTATCACATGGATGCATATTTTATAAGAATATTTTCATTTAAGTTATTTAGCTTGTTTAGCACTGCTTGGAATATCTGAGTTCTCACCTACTGATAGAAGACGCCACATAACAGCAGGGGTAGCAAAGCAAGCAAACACATCGTCAGTGCAGGCAAAGTGCGTGAGGTGGGGAAGGATC
Organism: Apteryx rowi; assembly: GCF_003343035.1. Classification (NCBI taxonomy): domain Eukaryota; kingdom Metazoa; phylum Chordata; class Aves; order Apterygiformes; family Apterygidae; genus Apteryx; species Apteryx rowi. The sequence continues at coordinate 157,946 of NW_020450552.1, forward strand.
ACAGACTGGCCCCGGCACTGGCCCCACATGTACACCTGGCCACTCTGCGTCTTGGCAGCCGAAGTGTGAGCAGAGTGGCAGGCTGCAATCTCCACAACCCTGCAAACAGAAGAAAACTCTTGTAAGATACTTACAGGGATGGAACTAATGACCTTCCAAATGCCTCACCAAAATAAGAGAACAACCAACCAAACTATGTATCTGTACTCCTGTAGTTCATGCAGAGCAAGGAAGGTGATTTTGTTTGAACTGATCAATATAAGAACTGCAATGATATAATCAAAGCAATATCTGACTACAATCTATCAAGTCTTTGAAAATGTCCTTTTCAGTTGACATTCCTTGTTTTCTTTTTCTTCATACCTTTCTTGTGGTTGGGAAAAGTTTTTTTTTTTTTTTTTTTTTTTAAGCCAATACATGTAAGACATTTCAAGGATGAATGCGGATACAGCTTACAAAACTTCCAGTTAGGGAACAGTCTGGAAAGTTCTACTACTTTGATTTTGTAGAGCACTTTTCAGAACTTCTTTCAGAGAGATGTTATAAAAATTCTTGCATTTCAAGACTGAAGGGCTTGCTGGAAAATACACAGGATCTTAATAAGAAACCCTTCTATCCCTCCTTTAATCTGTTTTTGCATATAGAGTTCTGACCTAACGCCTGCCTTTTTGACATCATATTTTGCTTTTCGTTTCCTTTCTTCAATACTGAAGCTCAGTTTGGAACGTAGTTCTATTATGGACAGTGCTTTATTTGAGGGGAGGTGAATGTGCACACTTAAAACCCCATTCTTGAAGAGCTGTGGCTGGTTTTTAAATAAAGTCTATGAGGGGATTGAAGATACTGTATAGAACTTCTTAAAATACTACAGCTGCTGATATACACTATCTATTTTGTTCTCGCTATCCTCACCCTGTTATTTGAAGTGTTATAGGAACCAAAAAGAATCACACTTCCATTAAAAGGACTGCAAGGACATTTCCAATGTCTCTGTTTAGATGAGCAAAAATTAGGGGAAGTTCCAGACTTGGTTCAAAATAAAAGCTCTGCTTTCCTGATACCCCCGCCATGTTAAAATGCATCAGAGGACTTCATACTTCTGTGCTTTTAATTTATTTAAAGGAGAAAAAAAAACCCTCATCAGCTGGGACAAATAAACATCTTTTCAAAGAATCTAAATGTACACCAAAGTGTTTCATTGTTTACCAAAAAAGCTAACTTTTCATCCATATTGTTAGGCAAAACACAGAGCCAGATTTTACATTCAAAAACTCTTTCAACATAAAACACTGGAAAAAGCTACAGTCACTTTTAGCATCCGTATTGATAATTTCTAGCAAATTAAATACTAATAGAACATATTACATCAGCAGCAGCTTAAGAAGCTCTATGCAACACAGATCTTTTAGCAGACATGCCCATGTCTCTAATGGGACATCATAAAGTAATCATTTTAGGGTTTTTCCTGCTAGAGCTAGTCTCCAGACATCTTCATGTTTAAGTATCAGATTACTTGAGTATTACAGTCCCAACAGCTGTCCTTCCTTAACTCATACTTCAACTGAGGAATGTCTAGTCTCCACAAATCCAAAAAACATACTGTTTCTGCCCTTATTTTCTCAGAAGCAACTGTATCAGTTTTAGTTTCTGCTAATGTTGTAACAACTTACTTTCAGTCATAGCTATCCAGCAATAGCTAAACTTTTCCTCCCCTAAACTGCCTCTCCTTCCCAGAACAGATCCTTCTTTTTAGGGTAGCTATACTATCTATCTGTGTGTGTGCACATGCACGCACGTGTGTGTGTGTGTATATATATATATGGAATCTTACCTTCATAATTGTACCTCCAAACTAACATAAGACAAGGTCTAAAAGTCCTTATAAGCTGTATGTGCAAGATTCTTCAAGACAGCAACAAATGCCACCTCACAAGGAACTTACAGCAGCATTACATATAAATGACAAATGAATTATATACATGAAAGGAGCAGCAAGAGAAGCATTAACACGCTTCATGGGCAATGACAGCTCACCCACTTATAGCTCTGATTCCAAGGGAACCAAGTCAAGCAAAATGAGCAAGTTTAAGTGACTTATCTCTCCCTTAGATTCCAAGCAGAAGTTCTACGATATGTTCTCCCTCCTCCTTTAGCCATTGAACAAATGCCAGTTTTATTATAATCCCACACTTGAGTTCATGTACACTTGTAAATGTAAAGCTGCCCTTAACTCACTTGAAAAATAAATCGCTAAGAAAATAAAGTTGCTTATTGCAAGCATACAGATTTCCCTTTCAGTGCCTTAATGAATAAACAAATAAGTACAATTTGCCTCTCTAGTGTCAGTTTCTTCACAGACAAGCCAGCCTCACATTAGCAGTTTCTATTATGCTGGTTCCTTTCTACTTCCCACCCATCCCCCCTCCCCCTTTTTTTTTTTTCCCAAGTCCTGTCAGGAATCTCAGCACTATGCAGCTTTTTCATTTCATGTTAAGTGCAAGAAACAGGGGAAAAATATATATATATAGGAACGGCTTCCCTGAAAGACAGGTCAGAGCTATAAAATGATAGCTTTTATACCCAAATGGTAGAGGAAATGGAGGAGGAAATCCCCCCCCCACACCAATCTCCAAGTATTTCCTATTTAGGAGGCGATAACAAGTTAAAAGATTTACAGGTTAAGAGGTTTCCAAACAGAGGTACATTAATCTATAGGCATGCACATGGCTCTGGAGAATGAGACTAAGATCTCCAAGATTGTAGGAAGGGTCATAGGATTTGGGTCCCAAATATTATGACAAAAAGGGTGCTGAAGATGTTGAACAAGAGTTAGGGTCAATCTTTCATGGGTCAGGAGAATATAGGCATGTTATTTAAACTATGACCTGGTGCCACCACCAAGAGGGGTAACATCTGCCCTTAGCTCTAGCAACCTTGCAAACCAAGTCTTGTTTACACTGGTGGCTACTGACCAAAGAACCTCTCAGAAAATTGATTTTTCCCCATGTACTACTCCTTACAAAAGAGGTACTTTTTGTAGGATGGGGTTTTTTTTGTGTTTTATTTTTTAGTGTAGCCCTCAATATAGCTTAAAAGCTTGGTATGGTGACTGCACAGCTCCACATTTTTGACCAAAGGAATCACGTTTAGAATAACCTAGCACTTAGCCATTCATTATTTTTCAGTGTCAGGCAAGTGCAGGGTACATTTACTTTCAATAGTCATTACAGATAGCAAAAAAGCACTCAGTCTGAAGTAAACAGTAAAATACCATCCTTTCCTATGCTTTTAATATTAGCAATACAAATACAATCCACCAGGCCCAAACATGCATGCTTCCAGTGCTAAAGACCACATAACATATGCTCAGACATGTCAATCTCGGGAACAGCTTCAGCAAGATTACCTTTCTTTCTCCATCATGATCTGCACCGGGCTTAGCTGGTTACTTTTATTGCCAGTTCCCAGCTGCCCGTAAGTGTTAGCTCCCCAGGCATAGAGCAAACCCTCATCTGTTAGTGCTAGTGTGTGCGCATAGCCACAGGCAATCTGTAAGTAAATTTATAAGCATTACTATTAAACAAACAAGAAAGATGAAAAACAAAGTTATTGCACACATTACCTTAGTCTGACAGATGTCAAATACCACAGGCATTCTGTTTAGCACCAGAAAAATGTTATTTCTCAGTACTTAAAGCTAACACATTAACAGTAAGTACTGGAAAACTCCAAACTTCATTAATTTAGGGTATATTGGTTACTCCTTCCAAATCATTTGCTACATGGTCTAAACATATAGGAGGTCTAGTAACAGTCTTTTTCCACAAGAACTAATCATTTCTCATTTTGCATCTTTAATTTAGTTGTATTTTATAGAAGCCCCTTTAGAGTCTTCCTAGCCTCTACTTGCTTTCAAGTGCAGATTCCTCAAAGAATGAACTTCATCATCATATCTTGCAACTCTGAAATACTTTGAGAATTTGATATTTAGAATACTATATGAACTACGATAGCTGAAGTCCCAAAGCCAATGGCCCCTTCAGCCCTTTCTAAAAAGGAAGAAACTCACTATGTTTTAACATAACTGTTCATCCTGAGCTACAAAATGAAACTTCAAAGCAGCTTGGTAAACATCCAGAAAATCCCAAATTTTAGTTCTAATCTTTAGCTGTAAACAAACAGCCACTCTCTTACCTCCCGCTCTCCCCTCACATCTTAGGGGATGACTAGGACAATGTAGAATCTAGTTTAAAAATCTTTTATTGTTTGTTTTGGTTCCTCCTATTTGCTTAGTGTATCTCACTCATTCAGCTTTGTAACAAAAAAGCAATTTGTACCAATAACATAGTTCATTTATAGTTACACTAGCCGACTTTAAAGCATTCAGAAGATTTACAAAAGCAAGTATTTTACAGCTTACTTGCACTTTTTTTTTTTTTTTAATAAGCCTAATATATATTATAGGAGCCAAATGAATTCAGTATTAAAACTGTGAAATCTAGAAGCATGTATAAGATTCCTAACATGCAGTTTTCGCAGATGCTAGAAATAAAAAATGCATTCATGCTTTCAAGTTAGACATACCTGGAGTATGCACACACCATGTAATGCTGCCACTCTGCATGGTGTTAGTTGATTGCCATTGTTTCCAAGACCTAGCTGACCGTTACCATTGTAACCCCAGCCATAAACCTGATTTAAAAAGCAAAGCAATATTAAGCTATCCCTTTGTAGAAATACAGGCTATTTAAGACACAGGCAGAGTCCAAAAAGTATTTATTATTAAAAAAATCCACTACTACAAGAGGAATATGAAGAGGCTAAAAAGATAATCTACTGCAATGGTTGACCGCATCCAACTTTTCAATCCTACATTTACCCGCTCAAGAAGCTTTCCGAAATATTTGTCTTTGAAGTACTAACTTACAATACACTAAAGTCTGTCTTATAGCATCAACTTTTTTTTCCTCCCTCTCACTTTTTCCTTTTTAAAGAAATCATGAAATCTGTATCTCTGATCAGCTGATCACCTATTGGATTAATTTAAGTTGATGTCCCCAGCTTAACTCTTCAGAATTTTTCCTATAGTTTTGTTAGGGTGGGCCAACAAGAGGAAAACATGTACAGTGAAAGTTCATCTCCGCCTCAGGATAACTAAGGACTTTCACAGTCCCTCCCACTCATCAGGAAATGCTATATTCTGAGTTTGGTGAAATGTAGTAAAATTGAGGTTATGGTTCTTACCTAGAGGAAAGATAGCATTATAAACATCTTATGTAAAATGAAACAGTTAAACAACAGTAGGGCAACTTTCAAAAGCTGGCTTTGTTTTTCTTGCCAGCAGTTAAGTAGCATGCTGAAGAACCAGGATCATTCAGCATATACTTGCAGAAAGATTAACTATTTAACTGTGCATGTAAAAATCTAACTAAAACACATATTAAACAATCTATTGAAATAATAAAGAAACACATGCTTAATACAACAGTTCAAATACTGACAGCTGCAGACTCAGCAAAAAAGAAAATCAAGTTCTAATACAGTCTTTGCAGTAAAGAGGAATAAGTTTACTTTACAGAAGGCAATTCCAACTAACTACATAGTTTTCCTTAAGTCAGTCCTACGGTAGTTATCAATACATACTCTATAACTTGGAAAAATGCTGAATACAGACAGGGTTCATGTTCGGATATTAACCTCTTAAGCTAGGGCAACAGAGAACGAACAGGAGAATGCAGGAACGCTTACCTCACCATTGTTTACTACAGCCATGGAGGATGTCTGACCACAAGCAATGCCAACGACCATTTTACCCTGTAAACAGTTTGAAACTCTACGAGGAGTTGGCTGGTTTGCAGTAGATCCAGATCCAACTTGACCACAGTTGTTATAGCCCCAAGCATATAGCTGTCCAGTAAAAAACAAAACAAAACAAACAACAATGTAAGTGCAGTTTAATCCTTCTAATAGTAATAATAACAACTTTAGAACATACTGTTAGGATCAGACTGGGTAAGCTATTTAAGTAGCTAAAATTTTAAACAACTGAAAGCTATAAACAGCAACAGGTCTGACCTAGCAAATACAAACATTACACTTTTTTCAGCTTCTTTCTACAGAACTGGACAACCAACTACAGCTGACACATGGAATATATTTCCATATTAAATATAAGCCTGAAAATAAGACACAGAGCTTAGTGAGCAGACTTTCTTTATCCTTTCATGACGTTGCAAAAAGGAATGCAAGTAAAAATGTTATTTGTTTCACAGACGTGCTGAACTTCCCCTTTCAAAGCTGTTTAATTGTCTTCAGAGACTTCTAAACCAGCTTATAGCTGGACAATCACCATACCTCCTTTCACATCTCTCAGGAACTGTGAAAAGGGATGTTTATCAGCCACACTTCACAGTAGCAAAACTTTGTTACATGGTGGCATTAATAAAAAGCACCATCTCTGATAGTTCAAAGTTTGTCAGTGACAAACAGCTAGTAATAAGAACAGAAAAATATTGGTTGCTTTCATCTAAAAGTCCAAAAGAGACACAAGTATATAGCCTTTGGATTTTCAGTTCCTTTAATGTTTCCATTTCACACACAAATCCATAGCTTAGCATAAAACTATTCCTGATAATTTATTCTGAGATGCTTCACCCAGTTAAAAGTTTGTCCTGTTGGAAATATCAGGCCACAGCCAGCCAACCCCCTCACTAAAATGGCACTGACACTTATTGTAAGCGCTCTGATTATCCTTATGTAAAGTTTGCACACCCTTTAGTGCCAGAAGCAGCATGTTTACTGTGACACCTAACCAAAAGTCACATTAAAAAGCACCTTACATGCCAGGTCTAATACAAAAAGAAAGCACTAATCCTTTGCTCTGTTACTTGTATTTCCTTGGTCTTTGATTCCTACTGAATATTTGAAGAGAATTTTAATTATGTCCATGTATAAAATACTTTTATTTCAATAATAAAACATTAAGGAAGAGTAACTCAGAAGGTAGGTCAAAATGTCAAAGAGCCAATCAGTTTCCTCTTTCGGAGGAGTATGAATGTCTGCAGTCCTGTAGACACAAGCTCCATTATGAGCAAACACTTTGTTCTCTTCCAGTCTTTTCCTCAAATCAGTATCAAGTGGAAGTGAAGATACTGTTTCCTTCCCTTAAGTCTACCATTAGGATACTCTTTTTATCTACACTGCATTAAATGTCCACTCAAGCAACTGTACAAATCAATTATGCCAAGTATTTCCATGAACACTTTCAACTTCAAAGCCCTTCTGAAACTCCAGTTATATTAAGTCACATGAGATTCTGCAGCAAAATCTTTCTGTAAATTAAACACCATGTAACACATTTGACTGCTTTCAGTATAATCAATTATTTCTGGTACCAATAAAAACCTCAGAGCACAACTAGACTGTTACTGCAAAGTATGTTAAAAGGGTGGATTTATAGTACATTAACTAGCCACAGTTGCTAGCCAGCTGCAAATACCAACTCCACAGGAAATAAAGAAGTTTCCCCACTTCCGAGTTTTCAAGCACGTTACATTTATTACAGAAAGACAGCACGGCCGCTGCAAGCAACTACCACACAACATCTAACACCATTAGTTAAATTACTGCATGAACACCCTTGCTTTCCTACATGCAAAGCAAGTTTTATAGTTTATCTCAGGCAAACCTGAAAGCATGACAATCCCTCCTAAGCTTAGACTCCTCTCAGAGATACACAGCCCAGACCACTTAACTTAACCCAGTACTCTTTCCTTCCTTCAAAACACTGACTTGCTACTTTGTATCAATGGTTGCAGTATGAATCCACATAGAACCATAACATGGATGTGCACAGACACTGTGGTCACAAGGATGGAAAAAATTGTGGCTTCCATTTTCATCATTAGAAAGGCTTTGAATCAGAACCCCCCATTTCTTATGACAAAGCCAAACCAGGCTCTCCTCTATGCAGTAGCATGCAACTTGGAAACCAGAGATACATATGCATCAAACAAGTCTGACTAACTGGAAACTAACAGTACGCGTTTCCTATGACACAGAGCCTTAAGGCAAGTCAATAAGCAGCATAAATCAGGCTTGGGATATAAACCAAGTGCTCTTTCAGTAGCTACACACAGAGGTATGCAAAAGTGGGCAAAGTAACATTCTTTCACAATACCAACATGAAAATCATGAAGACTACAAGAAACAGATTAAAGGCTAAATCAGTTAGTACAAACAACTAAATACATGCCTTAAATATCAAAATTGCAAACAAAAAACAACCTGAAGATTTGCACCTTACAAAGATTCTACCATTTGTAAGTGGCACAGCTTTCTGGCCTCATCCTTATGAGACATTTAACAAATGAAAGCCACACAAAATCTACTGGCCCTTTTTTTGTTTGTTTGGGGGGGGGGGGGTGAGCTGTTTCCAAGTCTGCTCTGAAGAAAAGGATGCTGTAGTTTAAGGCAGCAGGAGAAAAGGTTATGCTGTAGCTATATTGTGGATAGAGAGAACTTCAGACTGCAAGGTCACCTGCACTATTCACTTCAAGAAGAAAATTGAGAAGTTTGAACAGGTTTCAACTTACATCCCCATCAAATGATAACGCCATGGAATGATGAGAGCCACAAGCTACTTCCACCACTTTCTTTATTAACAGATTTGTGCAAACTTGAACGGGAGCAATGCCCTGACTGGTTGTGCCATTCCCAAGCTGGCTGTAACCATTATGACCCCAAGCATAAACTTCACCATCTGCAAAAAAATTTAAATTTGTGATAAAACCACCACAAATTCCACAGAAACTAAGATAGACAATTTAAGAAACTAGAGAATGAAAACATGTAAGTGAAAAGATGTAACAAATAGTGAGACTATTACAAGTACTATCCGTATACTGAAAGATTAAATTCATGTCATAAATATTTATATATAAAAATATATATATTTATTATATATGTATATATACACATATATATCACATCACACTATGACCTCTAGATTATTTTGGAATTAAGTGGAAGTGCACTGGTAAGACTGTATATGTCATGATTGATATAGTAAAACTCCACAGTTAAGCATAAAGGAAATGCAAGGGAAACTCATTTTACATATTAGACGATACATTTAATTCCACTTAAGACCAAAGAGAATTCCTTAGTGTGCATTTTTCAGTTAACAAATCCATTCAGTTGTACCAGATATCCCTTCTTGCTAAGCTTAAGTGGAACTTAAAATCTGTAGCTTATGATTCCATAATAAGTGATTATTTTCTACCTTCAGTGGAAAGTACAACATGTGGTCCACTTCCATAACTGAGACTGGAAATCTTCTTTCCACATAAGGCTTCTAATTTCTTTGGTACTATTGTGCTCTGACTATCTCCAGTTCCCAAACAATTACTGCAATTCAGTCCAAAAACAAACACCTGAAAGACAGAGGAATACTCACTTCAAGCCATTTAAACTCAGGTGTGCAGAGACGTTGTGACATCCAAGCCTTTATAAAGCCAGGACAGAGTTTTGCCATTGGCTCTTGAAAGACAGAGACTTCACTCATGGTAGTTAACAGCTTCAAGAGTCAGAATCAGGACACTTGTTTGGAAGTTAACTGTTGAGTCCAAATTCCTCAGATTCATGCAGGCCTGGAAGCTAGGCTTCTCATTTGCAGGGACTGCACTATAAGTAGCATTCAGTAAGTTGTCTAAGTGGGGTACACCACCCTTCTGCTTTCTTCTAACCACAGCTTGTACAGAACAGCCACAGCTGTACCTTGAGGGGCCCAATCCTACAAGCAGTTTTGGGAGGACTGAAGGAAAAACCCTACTCTACCAAGTCTTACAGTAAACCCTCCCATTAACATATCCCAGAAAATCTCTTGTTTTTTCCTCAATAGCAAAATTGTAACTCACACTGAGTTTCTGAATCATTATAATCCACAGATTCTTTTCTGCAGTATTCTTACTTAGCCAGCTATATTCTCATTTTATATCTGCATACCTGGAATGCTTTTACTTAATTTCAAACCACCACAACTTCTTTAGAATTCTGACTGTCTTCAAAAGTGCATGTAATCCATCCTGGCCTTTGTCATTTGTAAGTTTTCTAAATACTCCGTCTACATTATCCACATACAAGATTTAAAAAAAAATTACAAGTTACATCCAACACTTCCATGTATGTTTTGAAAAACACAAATTCACATACTGCCTTTGAGAAGCTATTTACTTACTAATACTCTGCGGATTCTGCAAACAACTAATTGTAGAGTATCTGTTCCATTTTATTATGGCCTTACCTCATCATTGTGTGTTATATATATAGCTTCATTGGCTGATGTACCAAATACACATGCTTTTCGAATAGATGCTATTTCTTGAGGTGACAGTAAAGTAAATATTGGCCACTTTCCTACATCCACCATGATGCTACTGTATCTCATGAAGTTTCTATGAGTAAGATGGCATTGCTGTAAAGAAAAACAAAAGCTTATTAAAAACGTATTTTGTACTTTCAGCAGCAGACAATAAGATAATTTCCATTAGATTAGAGGAAAGACAAGTGTTAACTGGTCTCTGAAAACATAATATTCTATATGAAATAAGTAATTACATTTCCATTAAGATGAACAAATAGCAAGTCACTGGTAGTCAAATTACAAGAACAGACCTTTCTTAACTGGATGTTCAAGTAAACTTAATTCAGTATACTGAAATGGAAAACATCTGCTGTTCCACATGAAAACGTGTTAAAGACTTGTGATTTAGCAAGTATCATCTATTCAGTGGAAGGGTGGATTTCTGAATTACAGCTGGAACTCCTGTTTACAAAATTTTTGCCTGTGAAATTTAAGTAGTCTTACAACTTACATATGCCAGCTAATAAAGCAGTTGAAGTATCTGCAAATCTTGCAAATAAAAATAAAGCTGGGACTGTTGAGTATATGAATGAAATTTGTCATCTGTTGTGTAATTAAGAACTCTTTTTATGGTCAAAACTTATTTCTGAGAACATGAAAGCAAGAAATAAACTTATGAGTTTGTACAACTAAGCAGTGAAACACCTTAGAGAAAAGTGATCAAATAAAACAGTCATAAGTAGTTACTGAGAAACAAGCTGGACCCCATTAAAAGCTGGGAGCAGACGAATGGACATAGATTTCATCTGTCAGTGAATACAGACGCATACAACCTGTACTTCCATGATCCTCCTTCTTAACCAGTTTCCTCAGGACAGTTGCACCAGCTCAAGAATGAACCTGACATTCAACATAAACCTACACAGATTATTTAGGCCTTCAGTCCTGCACAGAAGAACTATAACAACACTCCTACTCTGAAGGGATTCTGCCATTGACATTCCATAATCCATGCTCATGGAGTATCAGCAAATTCCATGAAATCTTAAAAGCTCTTGGTGAATTCCACAGTGTCAGTGCTACGATACAAACAACAATGACCTGTTAAAAAATGAAGGCTAAGAAAACATTCAGTGGGTAAGAAAAAGTCTCTATTCAGATGCTGTCTTCTCATCCACACCTAGTTCTCTCCCTTTATCTGCTCAAACCCTACTCCATCCCTCTATTCTTTGTTTTGCTGCATTCAAGTCAGACTTCTCACTCACAGTGCCGGGGCAGCAGATATGAGCAACAAGAACACAAGAGAGCCTCCTTCCTTTTGCTTCCAGGGCTTGGTCATAAAAATTGTTCCGACAACCAAGACAAAGCTTCAGAGAGTGTTTATTCAACACCAGCAGTCAATCCTAAAACATAGGATGTTCAATGCAAAACACTGAAATAAAGCACTTTGGGGGAAAAAAAACTGACAGAGACTTATGGTTTAGAATTAAGACTGCACCTTTGGCAAACTGGCCTATGCTTTTTTTTTTTTTTTTTAAGAATTTGAGAAACTTTGAGGTCACAGTGGAAGTGCTGTGTATTTAAAAGAAAACAAAAAATAAACCAACAAAAAACAAACCCAAAACCCACATCAAAACACAGACTATGATTTGATTTGAGAAACTTTTCAGACAGCTGAAGTATCTCCTTATCAAATATCATAACCCTGCTTCAGCAAACCCAGGTTTGCTCTATAAGCACCTCTCATTAAGAGAATAACTTCACTCTACATTTCATATCTGAAGTAAGTCTTGAAAACACCTGAAGTCTCCAGATGGCACATCCATAATAAATGGGTTTGTAGAACTGCTTTTGAAAATATACCTAATGCCAGGAACACCTCTCTACACAGCTAAATAGATTTGAATGCATTTAATACTTCTTAATTTCTAGTCCACTTATAAACTCAGACTAGTCAGCTGCTGAGATTTAAAACCCAAGAACTGTTACCTCACTTTGGCAAACCTTTTAACATATGACACTACTGATCAATTGAAAATGAGACAGTGATGACTTGTTCTTATGAGCAGACTAGCTAATTGTGCCTTCTGGCTTTACCTGTTTAATTTGCCCTATATAATATACACTTGGCAAGGCATGAACATAACATAAACTGGTCATTCAAAAAAAAAAAAAAAAAATTTATTGACCGAATTTCTTTCCATTGCATCCTGTCAATTTAAGACACGAAGGCAAAATGCCACTTAAATGAAAAATGTTCTAGTAAGTTACTATTAACAAGTCTTACACCACAAGGTAACCCTCAAGGTAACCTTGAGGGACCTCAAGGTAACCAGTTTCTGGACCCTCAAGGTAACCAGTTTAAAATGTGCTACATGTCTTATCCTTCCTTTTCTGATCTTTGCACCAGCTCTTTAATCCACTTGACTTGTTTTCCACTACTGTATGACTCAGTTAACCATTCCTCTTCAACTAAATCTTCCCAGACACATCCCAAAGCTAGGTTAGTTATAATGCATTTCCCATATCTCAAGGCTCAAATGGATATCTTGTTAGACCAACCAATATCATTAGATAAAAGAAAAACTTACAAGGACACAGAAGTTTCCAGATTGAAGACATAAGCAAAGAACAACTGAAGAATCTTAACAGGTATAACTCTCCTTTATCTAAAATAATTTTGTATATTTCCTATTTCAACTGTTACCACAATCCTACAAAGTTATTTCAAGGGATTTTCTTAACAGGCTTTTAATGCTAAATCATCTGCCATTGGCAGGTTTGTTTCTTTAATAAATCTCAGTCCCGATGTCTCTCTAGATTTAAAAACCAATAAAGGTTCCCAAAAAAAATCTTTTAAAAAAATGCTCTTGCCTTTTGTATAGTACATACTGTTCCCCTCACCTTTTTTTCCCCTCCTATAAAAATATTAGGTATTGCCCTTAGATGCTGCCATTTGCTGGAGTACCTATCATCAAGTCACAATTTTTTTTTTTTTTTACATGAGTAAGAGCAGCTCTTTTTGTTTATGCTTATGTCTAAATGAGTGATATAACATACATCCCTGAGAGTTCAGGGTTTTGTACATAGACTACTGGTTCTCCGTTTCAACTACACTTAGAAAGAGGTTTTACTTATCATCTATTTCCCACAGAAAGCATGTGCCCAGCCTGGCATAAGCACCACTCTTTCCCTCTCTAAAGACAGATTCCTTAACAACCTTAGCCACAAGTTTCTGGTTTTCCAGTAGGAGTTTTTGTTAGCCACGTGGAAAAAAAAAAAAAAAAGTAACAGGGGAAATGTATTTGGGGAATATATATGTATATACATAGTACTATAAATGTAAAAGATGTCATTAAAGTAACTCAGCAGGATTCATGCAAAAACACAGGTAATTTTAGCATCCTCCAAGACATGCTATACTCTTTCCAAAAAGACAGATGCTACAATATACTAGCCTCTCACACCAGTCATACCCAAATTTCATCCTTGTGCAAAGTTTCTCTGAACATGGGGAAAAAAATGGCTTGTGCAGAGTTTCTTCTGGGCTATTGCTTGCTGTGAAAAGCTGATCTAGGAGACTTTAACCATGTCGTTGCAAATAGCAGCACAAAGGAACACAGTGCCCTTCACTCAACCTTCCTGAACCATGTGAATAAGAGAGTTAAGTTTGATTATTATTTACTTCTTCTGATAGTCACCTAGAGGCCTAGACCCTCCTACATTAAATACTGTGTAAAGACTACACTTGCACTGGAAAGTTTTAAGTGCAATGTAGTAGCAAATGCAGCAGTTGGAGCCTGAAGTAACAGAGGTTATTTTGATCTGTATGCAAGTAGCCATCTCAAAATAATAGGTCACAAGCTATTGTTTGGATTTTGAACTCAATATGGCAGCAATAGTTTTAAGGAATATCTGTCATTTACATATCAACATCAAGATGATTTTTTAAAAAGAGTTAATATTCCTGAAAAAGTAGCAGTTGAAAGCTTTGTTAATATAAAAGTCATAGGCTTAAACTTGGTGCTCTGGTAGGTGGTTGCTTTTAGAAATACTGTATGTCACTGCTCTTAACTATCTTTTCATTTCTGCTACATGATTCAGTGACAAACAACTATACACCATCTAGCTTTATTTTGTATTCCATTATTGCAGAACCAACCAGCAGAGGGGGCATATATCAACAGTACCTATTCCGACTGCTTTGACATCTTTGAAATTAACCAACATCAGTATACAAACAGGAACAGAAACAAAGGTGATTGTTTGAATTGCAGTGATGCTAAAAATAAGCAAGAAAGGATGACTTGTAGAGAAGGAAACTAAACTGGCCACATGTTGTGCTAAAAAGAAATTGAACTCAGAGCCTTCATCAGCATTAGGGGGGAGGGGAACCTAGACCTGCACACATTAAAAAAAAGCCCCAACCTCTAAGAGACAGAAGCCCTTCAAAAATTCTGTGCTAAACTACTGCCTATGCATTCAACATTTCACTAACTTGCTTTCCAAAGAAACAATGTGCAGGCTGATTATTAGCAATACATATAGGCATACATGAATCCCTGCAGAAAACAAAGACAATGTTTACAAAATGTTCTTAAAATGATTTTAGATAAAGTTTTTATGTCATTTATAGTTCAGCTAAACAAATCCACACTGGAGAGAACAATGACTTCACACAACACTCTACCAGGAAAACAGTACCAATTGTCTTTGCAACAAAAAACTGTAGTTAACTTCTCAGAGATTTTTCCCTTATTTGTAAAGATTATTTGAACATAGTTCTTTCACTCTTTCCTCAGGCTCCAATTTTGTAGCATATTCTATTTGGGCAGACTCATGCCTGCACAGAAAGAAATTGCTTGGCTCAGGCCTTCATTTCTCCTACTTGTGTAGGGGAATCATAGACAGTATTGAAAACAACAAAAGCTGGAAGATCTGGTTGTAGAAGCACAAGAAATGACTGGCAGACCTAATTTTTTTTTTTTTTAAGCTACCTCAACCATGAAAGAGTCACATCCTAGACATAGCACTAATCTCACCTGTGTTTTCTCCAGCTTGTCTTTGCATTTTTATCTCATATTCCCGTAATGAGGAGAAAAAAAAAAAAGGTGAAACAACACATACTATTGACATTAATCAGCTGTGCAAACTAAGTGATTTTATTGTGGATTTCTCCCTGTCATCAGAAAAATATTACACTCCCTGAAAGTACATGCTATAACTCACTTTCCTTGCTTTATGGTAAAGTGCTAGATTTCTATGACAAAATCTGTATGTTCAAACCTCTGCATGGTGATGATTTATTTTTGGATGCCTTTTATGAGCAATCCAGGGAAAGAAAAACATGCTGATGTAAGAACTGGCAGTCAGTCCTCCTATTTGCTTTCAGTAACTGGTTAAAAGAGATTAAAAAAAGTAAACAACACCACGCACACAAATACTATTGAACATAAGACTGCTTTAACTATACCAAAAAAAAAAAAAAAAGCCTAGGAGGATGACAAAGTAACCAGCTCATCATAACAGAAATATAATTACGGGCACAATATGCTTTTTTTTAATTAGCTGAACCATTACTGTAACTTATTGCAATGTACCATTCCCTTAGGACAAGACATCTCCTAAGCAGCACCAATAGTTCAATTTCACTATGCATACAGAGATAAGCATTCAGGAAAACATTTATATTAAGGCTCCAAAGACTTACCGGCTCTCCCGAACACTGCTTTTCCTAACCAACTTTGGGCTCCAAACACATTTACTTTTAGGATGGCTAGCATCTTTCTCTCATAACCCCACTCCCAGTTTAAGTTCCTGCAATAGGATACAAACTTTGCCTGTGTACCATGTATCAGAAAAAGGATATTTCTATTTCCCTTGTTCTTTCCCATAGACTGAATGTCAAAGGCCATCTCTACTCATTTTCAGAATGCCCCCAATACCTGTTAGATCTTCCATTTCACCTTTCATCAGCAGACTGCAATGTGTCTTCCAGAAGAGGTCATAAAAAACTGTCTAAAGTAGAACTTTAAAAATTCCTTTAAAAAAATTTTTTTTAATCCTTTAATATTTACTTTAAAAGACTCATCATGACTCATTCAAGTAATAGCGCCCTAAAAATTAAAGAGACACTAGTTATTCATATAAAAGTCCAGTGAGAAAAACGTTAAGAGCCCCTACTTTTTCAGTAAGCTGGACCTCAGCTTTCAGGAAGCAGACAACAAAGAGAAAGATGAACTGAAAACCATGAACTAGAAAAAAAACTATTAAGAAGATACTGTAAGTTATGGCAAATCAGAAGAGATATTTTTAGAGTTAGACAAAGTTACGTGAAAGAAATTCACAGCCAGAATGGAAAAAAAGCTTCAAGAAGCCACTCGGATAACAATCGCTAAGCAAATGCCACCAGTGTTGTTTAAATTAGAGGGGGGATTTCTCCTCCGAAAGGGTAAGATTAGCTGAGGAGACTCTCGCAGCAGCGGAGCCGCTGCCCCGGGGACGAGGGGTCCCTGTGGGGACGAGGACGGCGGTGACCTCCAGCCCGGTACAGCCTGTCGCAGCCCCGAGCGCTGCTTCCCACCGCCCACAGCTCCCGCCCACGCGAAAACGCAGCCCCTCAGCGTGAGCGGGGGCCGCCAGGGTCCAGGCTGGCGGCGCGGGGGGAACCAGCCCGGCCACACACGCTACCCCGCCTCACGCTCCTCACCCGGCCTCTGCGGCATCCTCGGGAGGCTCCCTGCGGCCCCTCCGCCCGGCGGGGTGGGCGCTCGCCCTCCCTGCGAGGCGCCTCTGCGCCGGGGGCGGGCGGCCCGAGGAAGAGCCGCAACCGTTACAGCCGTTACGGCCGTTGCTGCCACCTCCCCGCGCGTACAGCAAGCCAAAGGGCCCAGCGGGTGCGCGGCCGGCACCGCGCACGTGACAGCGACGGGCCGGTCGCGGGGGAGGGGAGGAAGGAGGGGTCTAGTCACGTGACGCCGAGCCCACCCTCCCCCCCACCCAGCGCTCCACCGTCCGCGCGCGCCTTCTCGTGGCCAACGGCAGGTAGCGCTCCCGCCCCTTCCTCGCCGCCTAT